>NC_081418.1:124115590-124144454 GCF_949786415.1 Peromyscus eremicus | reverse complement strand
TCTTAGCAGACAAAATGTTCATTTTTTATGAATCATTTTCCTTCTGGAATGGCACCTTGATCAAAACTCTTTTGGAAACTCACCCCACATCTGGGGCCAAGTTAATTTTCTGGGACAGTCTTTATTCTATAGTCTTGGGACAGGCTCACTATGTAGAACATTCCAACCCCTTGGCCATGATGGCCATGATCAGGGCTAGCCTGTGCTAATTGACCATTCCCAGGGTATTTGCACTAATTTCTGGGGAAAACAAGCAAACTTTGTCTTCCATGCTGGGATTGCCAGGCTGAGAGAGCTTGGAGCTGCTGGGGATCACCTTTACCACTGTATGGGCAAAGCCTGACATATTCCAGGATGGAGAGTTAGAGAAAGATACAGTGTCTTGTTGACCCAGTTAAAGCCCCTGGATCTATCCATGTCTGATAGATGCTGACCATGAGGGAAGTGTGTAACAGTCATATGTAGTTCCCTTTCTGTGAACTGTTGATCACAGCCTTCACTGACTTTTCCTCTAGGCTGTTGGTGTTTTTATCATACACTTGAAGAACTGATTTGTTTGTTTACTACTGAGGCAAAATACATAATATAGCCAGGTGTGATGGGAATGTCTTTCTGTATGCTGTGAATATATGTGGCTCTAATTGGTTGATAAATAAAATGCTGATTGGCCAGTAGCCAGGTAGGAAGTATAGGCAGGATAAGCAGACAAGGAGAATTCTGGGAAAAGGAAGGTTGAATCAGTAGACACCAGCCCGCCATCCAGGGAGCAGCATGTAACAGCATACAGGTAAAGCCATGGAACACGTGGCAACATATAGATTAACAGAAATGGTTTAAGTTTAAATGTAAGAGCTAGTCAGTGGTAGATCTGAGTGCTCTGGATGTTTTTCTGTATGTTGTGAATGTGTTGTTCTGATTGACTGATAAATAAAACACTGATTGGCCAGTAGCCAGGCAGGAAGTATAGTATAGGTGGGATAAGCAGAGAGGAGAATTCTGGAAAGTGGAAGGCTGAATCAGGAGATGCTGCCAGACACCGCCACCATGAAAAGCAAGATGTAAAGTACTGGTAAGCCACAAGATGTGGCAACTTATAGATTAATAGAAATAGATTAATATAAGATATAACAAGAAGCCTGCCATGGCCATACAGTTTATAAATAATATAAGTCTCTATGTGTTTACTTGGGTCTGAGTGGCTGTGGACTGTGTGGGACATAGGCAAAATTCAACTACACAGGTGGTGGTGGCTCATGCCTTTAATTACAGCACTCAGGAGGCAGAGGCAGGTGGATCTCTATGAGTTCCAGGCCAGCCCGGTCTACAGAGAGAGTTCCAGGACAGCCAAGGCTACATACAGAGAAACCCTGTTTCAAAAAACAAACAAAAAGTAAATTAAAAAAAATACATAATATAGAAAATTAACCACAGACACTGGAGGGCTGGCTTAGAGGTTAAGAGCACTGGCTGCTCCTGCAGAGGACCTAAGTCCAATTCCCAGTATCCACATGGTGGCTCACAACCATCTGTAACTCCAATTCCAAGGAATCTGACATACTAATCTGGCCTTTATGGGCAGCAGGTACACACATAGTATGCAGACATACATGTAGGCAAAACACCCACATACATAAAATTAAATTAAAATAAAAAAATAACCATATTGAAGGCAGTCAGTGGTGGTTTACACTTTTAATCTCAGTACTTGGGAGGCAGAGGCAGGCAGATCTCAGGGAGTTCAAGGCCAGCCTGAGAAATTTTGTCTCAAAAAACCAAAAACCAAAACCAAACCAAACCAAACCAAAACAAAAAACAAAAAAACCCAACCATATTGAAGTATGAAGTCAAAATCCAGAATGTGTTATCACCAAAGAGATCCAAACCTTTAATTCATATGAAAAGATCTGATGAGTGGTGGTGGTGGTGGTGGTGGTGGTGGTGGTGGCGGCGGCGGCGGCGGCGGCGGCGGCGGCGCACGCCTTTAATCCCAGCACTTGGGAGGCAGATGAGTGGTGGTGGTGGTGGTGGTGGTGGCGGCGGCGGCGGCGGCGGCGGCGGCGGCGGCGGCGGCGGCGCACGCCTTTAATCCCAGCACTTGGGAGGCAGAGGCAGGCGGATCTCTGAGTTCAAGGCCAGCCTGGTCTACAGAGCGAGTTCCAGGACAGCCAGGGCTACACAGAGAAACTCTGTCTCAAAAAACAAAACAAAACAGAAAGAGAGAGAGAGAGAGAGAGAGAGAGAGAGAGAGAGAGAGAGAGAGAGAGAGAGAGGCAGGGAGGGAGGAAGGGAGGAAGGAAGAAAGGAAGGAAGGAAGGAAGGAAGGAAGGAAGGAAGGAAGGAAGGAAGGAAGGAAGGAAGGTTCTCCGCCCCCTTAAAGCTCCCCACAGCAAACAGCTCTTCAGCACAGGGCAGAGCCCGCAGGTCCCCTGAGCCTCCTGTGTCGGAGTTTTGGCCGACTTGACCTTATGCAGGTGGCGCGGCTGCTGTGAGGTCTGGAGTGTGACTTCCTTGTCTGTCCCGAATGCAGCTTTTCCCAGCACTGCTCCTGTCCTCAGGCTACCCTGCCGCTCTGTGGTGCTCCCCGAGGCTTGCCGGGCTGGTGGTGGTTTTGCCAGGCAGAATTTTGAAACCATTTGTTCTAGAATTGAACTTGTCAGACTTTTCTGACTCTTGAGACAGTAGAGGGGCCAACCTTATATCTGGGTTATAGAATAATTCTCTCTTCAAAGTGTCCACATATCTACCTACTTTTTATCAGCAGGGCAGAGATGCAAGACAGCCCTCTTTGCTCCCAGGGTCAAAGAACTTTCTAGAGTAATAAGCAGTGTATACACACAAGGCATGCTGTCGTGTGTGTGTGTGTGTGTGTGTGTGTGTGTGTGTGTGTGTGTGTGTGTTGCTGGGGATTGAACCCAGGGCCTGCATGTGCTGGGCAAGGCACTCTTCCTCTGAGCTACACCCACAGTCTCATTATCACCAACTGGCTGACTTATATTGTTGCTTCCATTTTGCAGAGCCAAGATTGAAGGCCAGAATTCTCTGAACTGGTTGTAGATGCATTACATTAGTTGGTAGCAGTGTGGAAAAATGTCATAGAATTAGTCATCTTGAGCCGGGGGCAGGGAGTGTTTCTAGTTGACCAGAAAAATAAAATTGCCTTAAACCAAAAACTATTCTGGTCACTCTTCCTTCACATGCAGCACTCTGTCCCACCCCCTTTTTCTTCTTTTCTTTCCTACCAGGAAAAGAAACCGGTTGGATGAGTTTTGTGTTATTCTTCTGTGATTGTAATTTAAGCCACACTGATGGTCATTTGTGATGTTTTCCTTATATTTTTAACCTCCAATTTGTTTAATGGAAAACTTTCACTTGAAACTATTAAGACAAACATAATCGTAGAATGAAAAGCAATGTAAAGAATTGATATTCATTATTATGACCACGGTGCCTCTTTTGGTTAGTTCCCTGGGTCTTAATATTGGTCAGTTCTGCATTTCAATGAGCTTCAAAGTAGGTGAAGTTACTAGCTAGCTTTGTGTTCCTGGAAAAATTGCTTCTCTGATCTGTGCCTCTGTTTCCCCAACTTGAAAACAAGAATGTTTACATTGGGCCGGAGAGATGGCTCAGAGGTTGAGAGCACTGGCTGCTCTTCCAAAGGTCCTGAATTCAATTCCCAGCAACCACATGGTGGCTCACAACCATCTGTAATGAGATCTGGCGCCCTCTTCTGGCCTGCAGGCATATATGCAGGCAGAACACTGTATACCTAATTTAAAAAAAAATTAAAAAGATCTATTAAAAAAGTTTGTATCAACAGACCTAACAAGTTGTAATAAGGACCCATCTTATAAAATCTATATGGAGTGCTTGGGCGCTCCCCTGTACAGAGGGAGGCTTTGATAAAAAAGTAGATTTTTAGGGGTTGGAGAGAAGGCTCAGTGGTTAGGAGCACTGGCTGCTCTTCCAGAGGACCCGGGTTCAAGTCCTAGCATCCACATGACAGCTCACAACTGTCTGAGAATCTGACACCCCACACAGACATACATGCAGGTGAAACACTAATGCTTATAAAACAAGAATAAATAAGTCATTTTTTAAAAAGTAACTGTGGGGGCTAGAGGGATGACATGTGATTCCGAGTGCTGGCTGCTGTCGTAGAAAACCCAGGTTTGGTTCCTGGTGCCCACAAGGAGCTCACAGTTCCAGTTCCAGGGCACTGACACTCTCTTTTGGCCCTCCTTGGGCAACAGGCATGTACAAGGCACACTTATACACATGCAGGCAAACACGTACACACAAACTAAAATAACACTTAGCATAATTCAGGAATATCTAAAATACTCCAGGAAATAAGCCTGAGGGAAAGAGGATGTTTTCAGGGGTATTCTAATACTTGGTTGGGAGGACACAGATCAAATCACATGGTACTGCCCCTTTTCTGTTACTGTCCTGTGAAGAGTAAACATTGGCCACAGCAATTGGTTTGCATTCAACAAAGAACAATGGCCATTTGGAGGGGCTTGTTGTAGAAGGTCAGTTGAGTGACCCCAGACTCCAGTGACTGTGGGGAAGGTTGGAAGGGACAGGATGAGGCCACAGTGCCTGGGGCCCTGCCCAGGCTACTCACCTCTTCCCAGGGGCAGAAGATTTGAGATAATATAGGTTCATTATGCATGGTGACGTCTTTGTGACTGTGCCTTACAAGCCTTTCTTTTCCTCCCTCTCTCCGTGAAGCCTCCAGCTCTGATCCTTGGCCCCCTTGGTGGGGTTTCCATGGGACTGTCATTTGACAGATGAAGTTTTGAGAAGGCGTGGAGGCCACTTACGACCCCCACACTGACAGACAGTGTATCACCATCCTTCTTACACAGAACCCAGCCCTTGCTGTTCTCCAGGGGTTTTCTGACACACTTCACTTCATTGACACATGGCTTTTTGGGACATTCCCATGGCTTGGTGCCCTGTGTGAGTCTCTGATATGCCCGTGTGGTTTTTAAATTCTCCTCATAGTTAGAACTGCCGTTTACTGGGTTCCTGCCCCTAGTAACACACAGAGAGCAGTTGGAGTCACCTGCTCCATCCAGCCTTATAGGCTCCAGGCTCATAGAAGAGACAGGAAGGAATCTGGCTAGTTGTTTATTCACATTCCAGGGCATAGGATGCTTACTCCATTTTTCTTTGAGGATCTAGGCTTGTGGCAAAGAGGCTAATCTCTGAGTGTATCTTCCTCTAATGATACTATGAGGGCCCTAGCATGTCCCTGGGAAGGGTGAGGCAGGAGGATGTGGGCTGTGGCATCTGCTTATGAGCTCTATGACCTCTTGTCTCTGGGTCCAGAGCTATAATAAGCCTCATGATTCACCAGGTGGACTTCTGCTCAGGCAGATCCTGGACATTCCCCTCTAAGCCCTTGGTGCTCACTCACTGTTCACTCGGTAGGAAGACCCTGCCTCACTCTGCCTACCTCTCCAGGCCCGTTCTAGCTGCATTCTCCTTGGGGAGCCCTTCGGGGCTGGTGTTGATAACCTGTTCATTTCAAAGCCCAAGCCAAATCACACACTGGTCACTCCAGGAAGATAAGTGGAAGATGATACCTATTTGGAGAAAGTGAGAGAAGTTTCCTTCAGGGAACTCTTGGGGACAAGACACTCTTATGACAGTCTTACTGTGGAATTCCAGAGGCCAGCAGTCCTATGGTTTGACACATCACTGGACTTTCTGAAGTGTGTACACGTCAAGGGATTTGGTTTTTCTAATGAAATGCCAAAGACTCCTACCGAGTATTTAGTACTGGTGGATTCTGTTGTCTGGGTTGGAATGCTGGTGACCCTGGGTAAGTAATTTTCCACCATCTAGGTCTGTCCTCTTTCACCTGTGAGAGAACACTTACGTTGGTACTTATGTGGATGCTGTGGGGTAACCATAATTGCTGCCATTTATAGGGGGCTTACTATGTGTCCAGGTACTGGGCCAAGCTAAGTTTCTGTTCTTACTCAAACCCCCCAAAACCCCGTAAGGTACCCCGTGCTCTGCAATACTTTTAATTCTCCTTAGCGTTTGTCTTTTTTTTTTTTTTTTTTTTTTTTTTTTTTTAACTCACCACATTCTATCATTCACTCATGTAGTTCAGTTCTGGTCTTACCATCATATGGAACCTCTTGCCTTGTATAACTCTAGCGGGCCCTTGAATAGGCTTTTGGTATTCATCTGGTGAAAGTGCACCTGAGGGAGAGCCTCCAAAGAGAGCTCATTTTACTAGTAAAGCAACCAAGCACACAGGGAGGTGGAACTGCACTATCCCACCCTCTCTGAGCCTGGTTGCAGTCGCGGCCCAGACGCTTTGCAAAGCTAAAACCTCTGGCATTGTCCCTGTGCTCAAGTAAATCCTCCAAAAATATCAGTGTCCTTCCCTGCATGTTTCAGGCCCTCTGCTAGAGTCTCAGGCAGAGTGACAACTTGTCATATAGCTGATGGTTTGAGGGCTTGAATTGATTTTCACCACGCTAAGAAAAGAATCTTCCAGTGTTTGTTAGAAAAAATCTCTAGCCCAACTACTGCTAGCTGGAGTTTGCCGGAGCCTCCCGGGCCTTCCCAACCTGCTTTTCTCCCCTCCTGCCGCCTGCCTTTTGTGAAACGTTTCTTCCCCTTTCTGCTTGCAGCCAGTTCAGCTCTCCTGTAGGCTACAATGTGTCAGTTGTTATAAAATCCGGGAGGCGGAGTCTAGTGACGAGGGCGGTGGGGGAGAGCTCCGCCAGCCCTGCGGGGTGAGCAGTCCATCCCTGGGTCCGGCGGAGCTAAGACACTACAGCCGGAAAACTTCCATCTCCCTCTCCTGGCTTTGATCCTCACCGGACAGCAGACCCGAGGCGCCGGACCGACCGGAGGGAGGATGAGAGATGACCGGTCCTTTGGCAACCTGACCATCTCCTTAGCAGAGCCTTCCAAAGCGAACCGGAGGCTGGCCACACGACCCAGGAGGCGCCGCGCCTCTTGTGGATGTGTGTGTATGAGTGAGCAAGAGGGTGTATGTGTGAGTGTGTGTATGTGTGAGTGTGTGTGAGTGAGGGTGTGTGAGTGAGGGTGTGTGTGTGTGTGTGCGTGTGTGTATGTGCGCGCTTGTGGTGTGGATGGGTGTGTGCACAGCACAATTGCGTGGAAGCGTGTCCGGGTGAGTGTGCACTCGTGTTTGTGTATGTGCGCGTGCTCTTGGCTGCTATTATTATTATTATTTTGGAAGAAAAACCCTGGGAATCTGGGACAGGTTATGGTACTTACTCCCAGGGTGATTTCTCCTTTTACAAGAGGAGCTGACCAGAGAAAGCCACCAGAGCCATTTCCCTGCCAGCAGAGAGCATTTTCCTCCCTGAAGAAGGATTTCTACCCAGCTCTGCAGCCAAGTAAAAGAGATCAGCCTTGAAACCTGTGAAATCGACTGTCGCTGTGTGATTACCCAGGCTTGGGAGAGGGCTTGGAAAGAAAAGGAGAAATAAATCAAGCAGTCTGTCAGTTCTTTTTGCCACGTCGGAAGATGTCATCTCAAACTAAGTTCAAGAAAGACAAAGAGATCATTGCCGAATATGAAGCCCAAATAAAAGGTGAGCCGCGGGGCCGCGAGACTTTGCCTTCTCTCCCTTCCCCTGTCTCTCCCTCTGCTGTCTCCTCCTGTGCCTCCTTGCCTTCCCGAGAAGTTGCTATGCAGCAACAATCTTATTGTAAGGAGGAACAGCGGCGGGCGGCTGCACAAGTCCAGACTGGCTCCCACTGCAGATAGCGCCTGGGCTGGGAGCGTGAATTACAGAAAGGGCAGAAATCTCTGCATTGCAGGTGTGTGAGGAAGATCCTACGCCTGACTTTAGGAGTGTCACCGGTACTCCATCATCTTGGCAGTGATATGTCACTCTAAGGCCATTTTGACAGTCAAGGCCTCCTTCCCTTCACTACCACTATGAAAGCCCTTTGCTATTTAGGTGTATATTTTCTGATCTGCTCTCCCCACCCCTTCTTTTGGCTTTTGTGGGTGGTTGTTTCTGCCTCCGCTGCCTTCTCTGGGCTGAAATTCAAATGCATGAGTATGGGCTGTGGGGGGGCACAGCACCCTTAAGCAGCCCTCCTTTGTCAGAGGCGTTTCTTGCCTGGTCTGAGTTGCCATGGATTAACTGTTATGGGATATATTGATCCAGACTAATGCAGGCATTTAGGCATAAAGAGAGAGAGTTCTGTGCAGAAAATGTATTATCTGCTGGTGTGCAGCCCTGGTCCTTCTGCACACGGCTGTTTCGGGTCATCAGCCAACACCTCAGTGTATAATTTGGACTAGTAGGTGCTGCCTGGCTCCCATGGTTCTGGGGAAAGTCTGCCTGCTTGGGGCGGGGGGAAGAGAGAGAGAGAGAGAGAGAGAGAGAGAGAGAGAGAGAGAGAGAGAGAGATGACCTTTGAGTGCTGGTTCCAGCTTTGGTGGCATAGAACCCACACTTCTTGCAGAAGCCGCTCCCTAAATCCGTGCTAGCTGAGGAAGAGAAGGGCTGCGGTTGTACAGCTAAATGCAGGCAAGCAGCACCCGCCCTCAGGCCAGATGGTGGGCTTAGTAAAGCACTGCTTTAGCAAGGAGAGCCGAAGGCTCCTTGCCCTGCTGCTTCCCCTTGCAGAGCCTGTGCCCGGAGAGAGGTCTCAGCTGGGGCTCCAAAGCACTCATTTTCTTTCTGGTCCTTGGTTCTCCTTGCTGCGACACAGGGTGTGTTGTGGTCTCACGTGGAGTGGGCAAAATACGTCCTCAGTGGGTGTGGAGGCCTGGCTTTGAGGCTGTGTAGATGCTGCCGAGGGGAGAGGGCTGCTTGGAGGTGCTCGTGGCCTGAGGATGCCACGCCTGTTACTAATGCTGCCTGAGGGCTCCACGCCCCAGGAAGTCAGTGGCCTCGGGCTGCCTGCCGTCCTGTGCCTGCTGCAGTCAACCTTCAGATATTGGGGGAAGCTTTGGGAAGGGAGCAAGCATGGGGTGGGGGTGGGGGGGGCTTTGTGTTTTCCTTGTCTTTTAGTTTTGGGCCAGGCCAGCGTGCTGATGGCCCCTGGGTGGGTCCCAGGGTGAAAGGAAGAGAAATCTCTCCTCTTCCTGACCTCCTTCTTAGTTTTTAGCTCAGTGTCAGAAGCAGTGACTTAGATGTATCAGCCTTGCTGACAATTTAAAAACAAGTCCTTTGGCTTCCAGAGATGGGGATTCACACAACTGCTTGGAACAAAAGCTGGGTTTTCAATTTTGTATATCTACTTTTTAAGGAGTTTATATATTTTTTGAGAAAATCTTGACTGCTTTTTTTTTTTTTTTTTTTTAAATTGAGATTCCCATAAAAATGTTATGACAGAGAAGAGAAGGGATGTTTGGACAGTTCGTCCTGGTAGGAAATCTGCTTATCTCTTCTTTGAAGGGTTGTTACCACCAAGCCAGTCAACCTTTCCTGAGGACCCACAGAGCATCAATTGCCCTGGCTAATTCACTTCCTTTTCACCTTTCACCTTTATTTTAACAACCAACCAGCAAATACCAGGCAATGATAATGAGTTTCTTCAGGAAACTGGTCCAGAAGATCTGGTCTCCTCATTTTAGTTTATTTTTATTTTTTTCCTTTGTAGTTGGCATCCTTAAGACTGAGACCGTAGGACTGCTGCACCTGAAGCCCTCTGAAACCTTTTCTTTAACCGTTCTATGTGTTGGCTTGGCATGTAGCTCGGTGGTAGAGTACTTGCCTAGCATGTTCCAGGCCTTGGGTTCCATCCACAGCCCTGTTGGTTAATCCCTGTCGTGGGGTTGGTGTACCCAGGGACCCCAGCTTCTGGGGCTCAGTTACAGACATCACTGCTCTTGGCCTGCACGGTGTGCAGGGGGGTTAGTGTGCAGCCGGGTCAGAGATGAGGAGCTGAGCCCTGGCGGTCAGTGTTCAGTGACTTGCCCAAGGTCGCAAGGCCGTTGTCTTCCCAGGCTTGGTGTCCCTGGCACATTGTTGGGCTGACATCGTCCCTTGAAGGATTGATGTCAGTGGCAGATGGCAGCGTTGGGCTGGGACTGGCAGCTTCTTGATGGCACCCCATTGTTCCCCTCTTATTCTCGTCCCTCTGCCTTTGTGGCTTGTCTCTGAGGCATGTTTGACCAAGGAGCAAAAATAATGCTTTGTGCCCGTCCCTTTCGCCCTGGCGTCTGGCCAGGTTGGTGCAACCAGTCGACTTCACTAAGCAGGTCTCAGAGGCTGTGGATTTTGTGAGGGGAACTTAGGGCTTTTAGAACAATGTTGAGTTCTCCGTTGGCTTTCTCCGTTTTGTCTCCGATTAAGGCATTTACTGACTTAACAAAGGATGGGTACTTTCGTACAGCATTTCCATTGTAAAGGTTTCTAGATTCAAGCCTTCTCTTGACTCCTCAGATACCTGAATCAATGGCTTTGACTGAATGCTTGTGCTTGTGTTTTCCAGGGAGGGAAAACCCAGCATCCTCCGGGCCTACACACTTTTTTTTTTCACAGCTGTGGCTCATGGAATTTTTTCTTAGATGGCATCATCCACATTGGTTCTATAATTTCTTCTTCTTGGGGACTTCTTAGAACAGGATAGACACTTTTCTGTGACTGCCCATACATTTGGGTGTTGGGAGCCTCTGGTTGTGCCCCTGACTGTAGTTAACCGTATGTGCTTTGGTGACAAGGCCCACTACCATTCACTGTCTTCTTTACCTCACGTGTCTGTTTGGGGGTTCTGGGGAGTTTCTCATGTACCTCAGGATAGCCTTGCACTGTGTAGCCAAGGATGACTTTGAACTCCTGATACTCCTGCCTCCTAAGTACTGGGGTTACAGGCATGCATCACCATGCTGGGTTTATATAAGCTATGCTGGGGATTGAACCCAGGGCTTCCTACACGCTAAGCAAAACACTCTACCAACAGAGCCACACCCCAGTCCTTCACTCTCCTCAGATCTACCGCTTCGTGGGCTGCAAATCCCAATGTGTTGGGTGCTTGGAGTGTAGAATGAAGATGATCGGTGGCAGATGGCACACCTTACTGACAGCAGTAGTGGTGACAACTATGATGGACCTGAGGGCACACGTCCTGTCCAAATGCACAGTCAGACTTGAGTGTGACCATTTGTTGCCACTTTTAAGCCCACCCACATCTTTCCATTTTTCCACAGATGTCAGTAACTTTCAGGAAAGCTTCATGTTCTCAAAGAAATTTTGCCAAGAGGATGCCCCAAAGATTTAACTATCAGTACTCTGTCAATATGGTGGAAGAAAGACATCAGCTCCCCTCCCCCATGCTGCCTGCAATACTTCAGCCAGTATATCCCAGGTGTTCTGTTAGTGCTTTGCCCTGTTCACTACTTACACCATGCATGTCTGTTGGGCGTCTCTGCTCTCCTAGGCTAGGGATCTTGTTAGAAACACAGTGAATCTGCCCTGCGTCGTTCTTGGTTCCCCGAAACTGGCTCCAAACAGACGCTACTTCCTGTCTTAGTGTCCCTTTACAATCTGCTTGTGAACCTTGCCTGAGAGTGAAATTACATTCTCGATCTGGAAACTGGCAGGCTGGCACTCCATTCCCTTTTTGAAAATCAGAACATTTGCCTGTCTCCAGCTTCTTGGCATCCCTCCTGTCCTCCACAGTTCCCTCAGAGATCACTGATAGCATTTGGGGATCTTATCTACTGCATTCTCCATACCCTAAGCTCTAATTGAGCTCACTGCCAGACATAATGGTCTGTTCCACATTCCCTCACAGCACTCCTGTTTCCATTTCAACCCGATAGAAGAGGGAAACAGGAGTGCTGTGATGACTTTAGGAATATTCGTTTTCATTTTAGGATAACTCTTTAATAGTGAAAGTGAAAAAGTTGGGGGAAAAAGAGCTGGTATAGAAGATAAGCATGCAGGAATGTCTATTACTCATTTGTTCACGTAGTTATTCAACAAACATTGACTATCTACTTTGTTAAGTCTTGTTATAAATATATATATATACATATATATTATATGTATTATCAAGACCTTTCTTGAAAAATGATGTGAAATAAGAGAAGAAAATTTAAAAGCCCCGCAATACAATCTTGCAACTGAGTGCTAGAATGATCTCGGTCTTGCAGAGAGCTTCCTACATGCTCCTTAGGAGGACTGGAGCCTCCTCAGAGTGCACATTTCAACAGGATAAAAGAAGGAAAGCACACTGGGCCGGGGGTGGGGTGGGGTGGGGACTGTGGGGGGGGGGCGGTGGGACTGTGGCCCAAGGGTGGTTCTAGAGGGGCAGGTGCTGCTCACTCCAGCTTGTCATTGCCTGGCTGGCCTGTGAGCCCCAGGTGGCAGTTCTCCCACTGCTGGGAGGAAAGCTGAACTGAAACAAGATCTCTGGGTTGTCTGAACGATGGCCCGACTTGGACGAGTTCTACTCTGTCTAACCAAATGTGTTGGTGGATGGAGTAAGGCCGAGGCAGCCTTTAAGTTGAAGTCCATAAAAACCCTGGAGTGAGCGTCACCAACTTCCTCTTTCATCTTGTCATTTTCTCTAAGATAGACCCGTGATCTTCCAGCCACGCTAGAAATCTCCCCCTCCCCACAAATCCTCCATACTCCTCTCTACCACCAACCTCTTCCTACGCATGCGTTTGCCCTCCTTCCAATGCCTCCACTGCCTGTCCAACCCCGTCACCCTCCAAAATCTGCTCAGATGACCGTCCTCTACATAAGATGCCTCCCCAACTCTCCTAGGCAGAATTAGCAGTTCCCTCTATCTGCCTCTCCCCCCTTAGCATTATTACTCTCCATCAAAATCCAGTGTTTAGGTTCTCATCCATGAACTCCCAAGGGCAAATGTGCATGTAGCCATCTTTGTTTCTCCAGTGTACAGTTGGTTGAGAGTGGCTGGGAAGTGTTTCCGTTACCACCTCCCTTATCCTGGACTGCCTCAGCAAAACACACCAGCTACATGGCTTTTCCTTCTTCCTCCCAGTTCAGGAGACTGGCAATTTCAAGATCAAGGTGGTAGCAAATTAGATTTCTAGTGAGAGACCACTTCCTGGCTTGAAGACAGCTGTAATCCTATTGTGCACTCACTGGCCTTTCTTCAGAGCACAGAGCTCGCAGAGATAAAGCTCCTTTCTTCTTTTAAGGGCACAATCACATCTGGAGGTACCCACAATCTGTGCCTCACCTCTCAATACCATCATATTGGGGTGGGGCTCCCATGTGTATTTTGGAGGACACAGACACTTGACCTAGAGTATTATTCTCCCTGTTCCATTGAGAGGAGGCACTTTACTGTGCAAAGAAATATTTCTGGTTTGCTGAGTTTCCTACTTTGTCTCTGGTGTTTGTTGGTGGAGATTTGGTGACGGATGTGTTTGAAGCCAATTCGACAAGTCCTCATGGGGCGCGGTTTGGTAAGCTTTCCTTCTAGCCACTCATCAGCGGATCTAAGGGTCTGTATTGGCCATTTCCTGAATTTTTTTCCCCATCAGAGTTTATATATTAGTGATGACTTGCCTTCTTCATTAGCGCCTTATTCATCCACTTGGTGCTGTGACGTGCCGTGCTTTGGACTATATAGCTTTATTTAGTGGAGGGGGGCAATTTGTATTTTTCTCTTGTTTGGTGATCCCTCTACACTCTGCAAGAGACTCAACACTTTTCTATTCTAGATGAAGAGCTGAAGTTTAGAGAAATAAAATCAGTTGCGTTAGATTTCTCAGGGAACCACAGAAAAACTAGGTTCAGAAAGGAATCTTTCCAACTTCCGTTGGTACAGGAAGACAAAATGCCCCCAAAGGCAACATGGCCTTGTAAGCCAGAGGTTCCTTCAGAGAGAGGCTGGGCAGAGTGGGCATAGTTCGGTGCTGTGGCCTACTTAGTGCCTGCCATCTCAGGGGCAGCCAGCTGCACATCAGTGGGTACATCACTCTGGTGGGAAGTGGGTTATTGGGGTGGCAGAAGTGCAAGATGCTTTGGAAAGATGGTGGGAGGGTGTGTAGGATGGGGATGATTGGAGAGATTGGGACTCCTGAAGTTGAGCCTTTCCCTGAGTAGCTCCTGGGAAGGGGGCAGGGTTGTTGTCCCTAAGGTGGCTGAGCTGAAGAACCTGTGGCCTCGGAGAGGACCCAGGAAGTGGTGTCCCAGCCTCAAGTTCACTGGGAAGTGACTCATTCTTGGTAACTCATTGGGTTTTTGTAGAGTATCTTGGCTGGCCAGGAACTGGACTTTGGGTATGTTCTAATTTGTTGAATCATTCTATCAGTTTGTGTTTGGGGTAATGTTTCCTGAAGTGTATCAAATGAAATTGAATGTAAGAAGTGTTGGGTGAACGAAAATAGTTGTATGCTCCAATAGGTCTTGGAAATTCTAGGGTAAACTAGATGACATTGGCCTGTTTCCCTCAGGGCTTCAGACCACCTTGGCAGTGCCAGGCATGAACTGTACAGTCAGGCCAGTCTCCCCAAACTTTGTCCATCCTGAAAGCCTCTTTCCCCAGCTAGTTTGTGAAATCCTTCCTTGGTTCATGGTTTGAAACATGTCAGCCCTCACAACTCATGAATAGTCCACGTCTTTTCTTTTTGCCCATGACCACATTCCCTGATTCCTTCAGTGCTTTTCTCAGGAGACGGTTTGAAGACCTGCGCAGGAAGACAAATGCACACCCAGTTCTGCTAAGTAACGTCAATGTGCTGCTGTGTGGTCACTTAGAGCATGGGAGTTTTGACATTTTCAACGGCAGAGTGCTCAACTACTGATTTAAATGGCAATCTGGAAACAGCTGTGTCCTGATCAACACGTGCTGCTGTGTGGGGTGTGCTTGTCTGTGTGTGACAGTGGGGTATGTGTGCACGTTGGTCAGGGGATGGTCAAGGTGCCTTGAGTGGACTTTACACTGCCCTGGAATTGTCTGGTCTGTGCCCAATGACAACAATGCAGATAAAAACTGGAGAGCCCATGGCTCCTGCAGCTCTGAATGCGCCAACCTTGGCCGCAACCCAGAGGCACAAGAAACACCCTTTCTTCTCTTTCTGTCACTTGGTTTCCATTTCATGTTTCTGTTTTGCTGGCTGGTGACAGAGACACATCTGGGCCAATTTGGGGCCTCTCTACTGTTTCTTCTGGGATCGTGATCTGAGGTCCGGAGGAACTTGGGCAGCGCAGGGTGACTGTGAACCACCCGTTGTGATTACTATCAGTCGAGTTTGGCAACCACAGAGCTGGGGTGTCACTTTTCTTCAGTGGTCAGTCGTTCTTTGTCCCTTGTGTGTCCTCTTTCCTCATCCTCTTGTGTGGAATATGCAGGAATTGGGGGTGGGACATCATGTCATTCACATGCATAGGGACTGTTGCCGATTGGCCCTGGCCCATCTTGGTTGTCCCTATGAGCCTTGACCTCTGCTCTAATAGAAATCTTGTCTCTTTTCAGTTCCCATGAGTCTGTCTGGTAACTGCTACATGTTCCTTCCCTTGTGATGGGTAGAACAGAGAACAGATTCCTCCCCCCACCATAGACCTGTGACATCTATATTCACATTATTTTACTTACTCTCTTCCTTGGCATAGGGAATCTTCATCTGCATATGTGTGCATACTTGTACATGCATGTGCATATGTGTGGGTGTACATAGCATAAAACAAGAGGAAAAGGTGATATCTTCATGTCATGAGATCAGACTTTCTTTTTTAAAGGTGTGTGTGTGTGTGTGTGTGTGTGTGTGTGTGCGCGCGCGCGCGTGCGCGTGTGTGCAGGTGTCTGAGAGTCCAGAAGAGGGCGTCAGATCCCCTGTAGCTTGAGTTACAGGCAGTTGTGAGCCACCTGATATGAGTACTGGGCACTGAACTTGGTTCCTGTGTAAGAGTAGTAAGCACTCTTAACCACTAAGTCTAGAGTGGTTCATTGTTCATTTTTCTTCGTGTTTTGTTTTGTTTAAGACAGGTTCTCATGTATTCTTGGCCTTGTTGAACCTAGGGCCTCATGTATGCTAGGCAAACACTGTACTAACTGAGCTACATCTCTGGTCAGCCCACATTCTTTCCCTTCTTCTCAAGGACTAAGCATTTGAAAGCCCAAAGGCCAGACCTGGCTCCCTCTCCATTCTGTTCCTCAGCCAGTTGAACATGGAATGTGCTCTGGATTAAGAAGGGCCGGAGTAGCCTAAGGAAATATGTAAGAAACCATTGACTCCCTTGGCATGTGGGACTTTCCTTCCTTTCTCCCTCTTCACTGCCATCATGCGACATTGATTAGCTCTTGCTGGGACCAGGCAACAACCTCCAAATTCATGCATTCTCCCTGACCATTAATGCTGTGACCTGGGTCTTTCTTGGTTGAGGGAGCTTATGTATAATGTGGCTTCTGCCTGCTAGATATCAGTGGCCAACCTGCCCCAGATTGTGAAAAGCAAACATTTCTCTAGCTATCACCAACTGACTGCAGGGCACAAACTTGCCCCCCACCTGTTGAGAGCCATTCTTTAATTGGTCTCCCTTCTCCTGTCCCCATGGCCTGTTTTCTCCAGGGCATCCTTAGTTCATATCTGATGACCTTTGTTTAAAGCCCCTGAGTAGTGTGCCGTGGAGTCCCTCATTGAGGACCCCAGATTGGATTTATAAAACCATGGTCTTTTCGCCTCTTCCCTTGCCTATCTACTCTCTTCTGTCTTCACTTCCTGCTCTCTTGCTCTCTGCTGATTCCTCAACTTCTCCAATTTCCCCTCTTTCCATAACGCTCTTTCTCTGGATAGCCACGTGCTTTGCTCTTTGGTTCTCAACTCTCTGGATGCATGTCGCCTCCAGACCATCCAATAGCCATGCAGTAGCTCTTTATTGAGCAGCTGACTTGAATTCTCGAGTGCTTGGACTGCACTGTGATTTCCCTTCTGTGTTTATTTATTCTCTTTTCTAGCGCTAATCCTGAAGGCTGTTTGTAGTGGTTCATGCTTGTCTTTCCAGCCTCACAAGGTTGAATCGGGGGATGGCAAGTTGGAGGCAAACAAAATCAGAACTTTGGTGTCTCTTGTTTGTGTTTTTCTAGCATGCAGAGCTCCTCCTGGTGTCTGACAGGTGCTCACAGTGTTTGTTGACTGCTTGTGTGTAGGTATCCTTGTGATGGACCTTGTGATTACACAGGTTACATCTCCAGAATGAAGCAGATCCAGGCTTCCCTCAGCACAGCTGAGAGATAAGAAGATAGAGGGTTCAGAGATATGGCTCTTGCATCCATGCAGAGCTACCTACTTAACATGACTTACGGTGGTTACTTATAGGAATGCTTCAGGGAATTGGAACACAGTCTGTTAGTTGAATTCTTAATACACATGAGATTGGAGCATGGAAAAGGCAAAGTGTACCCCTCATTTCCCTCTTTCACAGACTCATAGTCTTCTGGAAAGATGGTTATAAATATGGACAAAGCAGTGATATATACTGTGCTAAGAGTATTGGAGCCTTGTGGAAATTCAGGTAAGAAGTGAAGTTGATGCCCTAGGGAAACTGGAGAAGTTATTAGAGCAGCAGGACTTTTTGGGTAGGATTTTGAAGGGTAAGTAGAAGCTCTCTGGGTGGTAGAAGGCATTTTATGAAGCGAGAATAAAATGTACACAAGGCTTAGGGGTCACAGAAGGGCCTGGGTACTTGGGAAACGCTGGGGCGTTTGATGTGTGAATCCAGAGTGGGTGGAAGAGAGTGGGAGTCTGTCCTGGAGAGACTGAAGTGTTTTCCAACCAGCAGGCCCCATGAGTCTTTGACAGTGGAGAGGGTATGATGAATGGTGAGCGCAGCTTATTTCCCCAGTGTGGAAACACACGTCTGTGGTGTAGCATTTATGGGAATTTTCTTATTTTAAAATTTTTATTTAAAAAATTTAAATTCCATTTGTGTATGTATGTATGTATATATTTGTGTATGCATGTATGTATGTGGGGTAGGGACACGTGTGTGTCATGTGTGTATGTGGAGGTCAGAGGATAACTAGTGTGAGCACCTTTACCTGCAGAGCTATGTTTCAGACCCTGACTTTTCCTTCTTTTAAAGGCTGGTTATGTTTCCAGGTACAGACAGATGACATTGTGTTTATCCACTTGTTTGTCAGTGGGTACTGGACTTGTTCCTATGTTTTAGATGTTATGAATATTGCTGTTACAAAGTGTTTGACCACAAAAGTCACAGTTTTTATAACTTCATTTTTGATTATGGGTGTGTTACACAATCAGTATTTCAAAAGCTTTGAAAATAAAGAAAAATGTGGAAAGAAGGAGAAAAGTCTAGAAGCCATTCTTGAGTAACTACTACAAGCACTCAGTGTATTTCTTTCTAGACCTCACGGGTCTCTCCTCTCTGAAATCTGTTTTATATGTGTATATAGCAAAAGAGAGCATAGATCTTTAATGCAAATTTACAAAGATAAATCCGATACAGGCCTCGGCCTTAAAATAGAGCACAGTCTAACAGTGACCAATCACTTGCCCAGGTGAGGGCCTTGTGCATTTGGATGAATCTCTTAGGGAGTGTCAAAGGGACACTGGGACCCATTCTATTGTGGTGCAGGGCTTGTCTTGAGCATTTCTGACCCAGCTCTCTGCAGATTTTAAAAACAAAATGTGTGTAAACTGAGCTTTCTCATGAAGAACTGCCTCCACACCCACGGCTATTGAAGCCACTTCACTTTCAATGTCCCCTTCTAGCCTCTTCCAGTCCCACTTCCCTCCTGGTCCCCAGACGACAGCTCCTGTTCCTGGCAGGGAACATTCAAAGGAGCACTTTGCCTGAGGAAAGTGATCATTGTTCACAGCAGCTCACCCTCACCACTGGCCGCTGTTGTCTGGAACACCATACCTTTCCTGTTGAGGCTGTCTCTGGGCTTCTTGGTCATTGCTGATGCTCTAGGGTTCCCAATTGCCTCTTTGCTCCTGTGCCGGTTAGGTTTTTTTGTCTTCTTCACACAAGCTAGAGTCATCTGGGAAGAGGGAACCTCGACTGAGAAAAAGTCTCCATCAAATTGGCTTATAGGTAAATTTGTGTGGGCGTTTTCCTGATTCATGATTGATGTGGGCTGTGCTGGTCCAGGGAGGTAAAGAAAGCAAGCTGGCAAGTCAGTAAGCAACGTTCCTCCGTGGCCGCTGCTTTAGTTCCTGTCTTCAGGGTCTGCCCTTAGTTCCTACCTTGACTTCCCTTCATGGTGGATTATATTATTATGTGAGCCAACATAAACCCTCTCTTCCTTTCTTTTGGTCATGGTGTTTATCATAGCAATAGAAAGCGATGTGAGACTGCTCTAAGAGGTTGCAACTTGCCTCCTCTTTCCACCATTGGTGAAGGGATTTGCAATCTATAGTTCACTGTGAACCTATAAATCTGTAGTTTACTGTAAATGTTTTCTAGCCGTTTATCTATTTGAAAAGCCTAGATTTTTCCAGGTGGTCAGATTATCACATGGATTTGAGCTCAGCAGGGTGCAATTACTCCTAAGAGAAAAACTCTTCCTTCTATAGCTTATAGTGCCTAGTGCCTTCAAAGGAATATGAGAGAGGGGGAGGGGAGGAATCTTATAAATAAAGAACTGAAGTACCTTAGTTTCCTTCAGGGACAAACAAGAGTGGGTGTCATTCCTATGACTTAGTTTGGAATGACGAGTGGCACCTGTGACTGACAGCTGTTCTTGTCCTCTGGTCTCATCAGGACATTTTCAGGCAGAGTTAGGGTTCTGGTTTGAATGTGTCAAGTCCCGCACAGGCCATATGTGAGAGCTTGGTCCTTGGTTAGAGATGCTGTCTTGAAGGCCATGGGGCCTTTTAGGGGGTGGGGTCCAACTGGTGGCCGTAGTCTCTAGAGATAGGCCCTTGCAGGTTTGATCCGCACCTTTGGTGCGGTCTAGCTCTGTCTGCTTCCTGTCTACACAATGGGGATACTGCCGCTCACACTCCTGCTGGTGTGCCTTCCTGGCCATGACGGACTGAACTCCCTCTGGAAATGCCAGTCAAAAGGAACCCTCTTTCCATCAGGGTGGCTCGGCTAGATGTTTTGGTCAGAGATGCAGCCATGAGTATTGTTGGCCAATGGCACGGTCTTTACTTTGATCAGTCGCTATGTTAGATAGGATGTTTGAGTCTCTCATGATGTGCTACCTTGGGGAAACTGAAGCAGACCAACACTTAGTCCCTGGGCCCAGAGATCTGGTAAAGGACTGCTCTCTTGCCCTCACCGTCTGGGCACTTGAACTGTCACTGGGGCTTTTGTCCCTTGCCCTGCTCTGAGGCTCTGTCCCTGGCTTCCTCTCTGAGGCCTTATGCTGAGCTTCTCTGTGTCTTTGGCTTCTGCTTGGCATACTATTACCACTGAAACTCTGCTTCAAAAGTAGCAGAGGCCTGAGTACTCTCTGCCAGAAATGCAGAATTATGTTCCTGGAATTAGTGTGAGAGAAATGTTGAGAAGGTGGTAGCCCACCTCAGTTGATTTAGTTCAACATGTATTTATTGAGCGCCTGCTGTGTTTTCTGCCTTCATAGACTTTATCAATCTATGGGGAATACACCTTGTAACTTGTAATTACTAAAGTGCTGAATGTTATGTAAGAGGCCGCGCAGAATACAGGGAGAACCTATAACAGACAGATCTAAATGGTTGAAAGTGCTGTTGGCGATTTTCTGATATTGATCTGTAAGGCTGGATCATACTGGGCAGGCTTATATCGTTGCAATTATTTCCAGAGCTTTTTAGGATCCAGACAGAATCATCCTTCCATTTAGAAGAGGGTCAGAAGTCATCCAAATATTTAAGGGATCAGTAGGTCTAAGTGCTTCTAAGAGAAACGCACAAGTGCAGGTGTAAATGATCAAAACAGTTCCAGAAAAGGACACCCTAATAGCTGCTCTCAGGACGGTGAGTACAGTCACGGAATAGCTGCTTCTAAGGAGAAAAAGCTGTGGATCAACTGAAGACGGGAAAAGCACCGTGGCTGTGTAGAATTAAGCAAAAGTCACACTAGATGCGTGAGGGATTCTAGAATGTGGAAGGCGGCGTTAACAATGCAGACACCATGCCCTGCAAGGCTTGAATCGTAGCTCCTGGCAAGTCAGACTGATGAGAAGAAGTTCACAACAGATGGAAAGGCATTATTAGATTTTCTGTGCACTAGTTTTTCCCACTTGAGAAAGGAGGGTCACAATACCTCACAGCGTGTGTGTGTGTGTGTGTGTGTGTGTGTGTGTGTGTGTGTGTGTGGTGTGTGTGCACATGTGCACATGTGTCAGCCACAATGACACATCAGAATTTCCAGCATGATCCCTAGTACACAGTGGCATTCAAAAGTTGTGAAAATGTTAACTAGTCCAGGTGGGGGACTAGCATACCCTGGACTGTGGACCTGAGCTTACAGGGAAGTTGCTGTAAAGGAGATTAAGTACCAAAGGTTCCCAGCGGGGGTCTGATAAAAGAAAGTTCTAGTCACTGGTGAATAGCTTACTGTTTACTTTGCATTCTCTATTATTGTCTCTGGACCACCTGAGAGGACTGTGTAGCAAATTCAGATTCCATGTAGGGAGACTGTTCCGCCCCACCCCCCACCCCCATCCACACACACTTTTTCAGACTCCTAAAAGATAGACAGATGTAGGAGTGAAAGTTACTCCATCTTTGAACTGTGGTTTAAGTCAGGGAATATGCTGTGGGCCAGAGCCTGGGACTGACAGTCCTAAGACCCAGTTGTCTATCCCTGGTCTGTCTTTGGGACAAGCCACATCTCCGTTCTCCATCCGGCCCCACTGGCTGCTAACGGAGGCCTTGTCTCCCCTACACTGTAGTTGCTGTGAGGCTCAGATGAGGTGGTGTGTGAGAAAGTGAACTCCACTGGGCTACACAATGCTCATTATTTCTATTTCTTGTCTGGCTCCTCCCCGGACACGCTGCTGCGACAGTGGCCTTGTTTACGTGTCTGGCTCCCCACGAGTTCATTGAACACAGGGGCCTCGTTTTATTCATTCTCGAATCCTTGTGCTTAGAGTCTGTCACACAGGAGGCATTCAAAATAAGTTTCGGACTATCAAAGGCAAAATAAATAAATAAAAATAAAAAAAGGAAGGACAAATCATTCAGTGTAATCCTATGAAAATGTTAAGATTGTTTTCTAGAAAACATTACCTTTCACATCTTTAAAAATTTAAAAGACCAGTCTCAGTCCCAATCAGAAATGACAGTGCTGGGACGGAAGCTTCAGTCTGGACAGTGCAATTGGCCAGTTTTCTGAGGAGATGGCAGTACCCGCTCCCCAACCCATCAAATGCATGTGCAGTTTCCAAGGGAAGCAGAGTGGATGAAAAGAGGCTGTGAAAAGCAAATCCTGGTGCTTCTGGAGAAAGATCTCCCAAGAAACAGGAATGCCCCCCACAGTCCCCAGTTTCACTCATTGTCTGTCCGAGGCCTGGAAAAAGCCTTCTCAGGGCTCCTCAGACAAAGACTCTCCTTGGCCTTTACTCCAGACTTTGGTGGTAAAAACATGTCTTCTGCGAGTGGGACAAATTCCAGTTGCCTGACAAAATTGGAAGGATTCTCTGGACCAAACTGGGGGCGGGGGTGGGTAGGGGCAGCTCCATTGTCTCCAAGACCCTGATGATTGTCATCCAGAATGCGGGGCAGCAGGGGCTGGGGTGGGGGGGTGAGGGGTGGGAGACACACGACCCTAGAGCAAATCCAGTAGAGTCCCTGGGGGGCAGGCCTGCTGTTAGGAAAGAGGCCCACGCTCAGCTTTGATACTTGTGTCTTTGCCCATGTAATGCCGTGACCCTGCAGTTTTCCTGTTCTCCCCACCGGCTGCCTACGCACAGGCCAGACCCAGCACCATGAAACAGGTCATGATCGCTTAGACACATGCTGATTCTATAGAGACTGCCGTTCAACTAGGTGAAGCCTGTAGTAGCCTGCCAAAAGGCTCTATGTTGCTTGGAATTTTAATTGGATGCTTGGGTAAGGATGTTAGCATGCCTATCTAGTTCGAGTGGCAAGGAGCCAATGAAGGCAGGCTTGGCACAGAGGCTCGGTGTCTTGATAAACTCACGATCAGTTAAAAATATGGCTAAGTTAAACCTACCAACATCACAGCCATGTCCCGCCTACCTTGAATATGCTCTGAACACCTACAGTGGGCAGACTTATCTAGCGCAAAGCTTGTGTTGTAGCAGAATGCTTAGCGGCTCATGGAATTTATTGAATGCTGGTATGGAGAAGCCTCTGCATTGCCGAGTGTTGGTTTCCTCTGGTGATCTCGGGCTGACTGGGAGCTGTGGCTTGCTATAATCACCCAGCATTGAAAAACAGTATTGGGTAGCAGCTCATACTTTTAATCCCCACACTTGGGAGGCAGAGACAGGTGGATCTCTGTGAGTTCGAGGCCAGCTTGGTCTACAGAGTGAGTTCCAGGACAGCCAGGGCTACACAGAGAAACCCTGTCTCAAACAAACAACAACCCAGTATTGTCATACCGCACATTGCTAGCCTTGGGGAAGATCAAAGTTAAAATGAGATGTATGGTTTTCTACTGAGTTTCAGTTGTGTTCACACCATTGACAAGTCAAAAACAAATGCTCCCATTCAGAGACATGGTTGCTGATATTGAAGTGAAGATGGTCATGGCCCAGGTCCGCTGGTATCTGGCTGTGTGACTTGGGGAGTCTAGCCACCCCTTTGAGCCTCGGCATCCTCATCTGTTAGGTGAAGACAGTAATCTGCCTAGATGAAGTGATGCAATGCACAAAATCTGTAGCTCGGTGCCTTGCACACAGTAAGGACTCAAATGATGTTACCTACTTTTATTAATAATTACAAAAATGCAGCCTCTGCAGTCTGAAAAGATCTGGGCTCCGATTCCAGCCCTACTGTTTATTAGACATGGGAAAGCTCTGTCTCTCCAAGGCTCAGTTTCCTGCTTTTCAAGAGGGGCAGTGATGAAAATACACTTGAGCCTCACCGTAGAGCATTAGGCCAGAACAGGCATGTGGTAGATGCTCAATACACAGTACTGAGTAGTTATTCAGAGAACCACCAAGTCCTGTGGCACCCAAACCAGAAGGGGGGGGGAGGAGAGACCCCAGTGCGCTGCTCTTCACATGGAGAACTCCTTTGGCTGTAGGTAGGGTAGGCACCCAGTGCCCCCGACTCCAGGCATGCCTGAATCATGGCTCTATTATTCCAGGGTAACTAAAGTCTGGAGTCTGTGAGCCCACAGAGAGAGCTGGAGCACCTGATCCCTTCCTGTAGGAACCAGCATGGATGCCTGCTCCTTTTTCCAAAACTCTACCAGACCCAACCAGCCACAGAAAAAAGGGAGAAGATTTGAACCATCCAGGCTTTACCTTTGACCCCCTTGAAAGCACACGCTCCAGGATTTTTGTTCATAAAGCTGTTTTACGAACTAGCTGGTCCATAGATCTAATCTTTCCTACTGTGGGTCAATTTTTTTTGAGTCAGAGTCTTGCTATGTAGACCAGGCTGGCCTTGAGCTTGTGGTGATCCTTCAGCTTCTGTCTCCTGAGTGCTGTGTTTACAGGCCTGTGCTACCATATCCAACTCAGTGAACAGATTTCTATGACCTTAATGTGACCTTAATTTGGGAAAAGCAAATAGAATTGGCCTTGAGCTCACTGGGGTTCAGCGCCCTCTTCCCCTCCTGCTCTAATCTCACTGATCTTCTACTGTTCCTGAGAATTTCACAGCTTAGCCTAGAACCAGCTCAGGCTGAGCTCTTAGGAAGAACTGGACAGAGAACCAGTGTGGTCTGGTCTGCATCTTCAGCCTGCAGGGTACCTGCCTTGAAGCCAACAGCTGGGTCATGTTGTCCTTAAAGATTCAACAGTGCCTCTTGGACATCTCTGTCTCTCTTCATGCTCTTGAAAAAATCCACTAGAATAGTAGTTCTCAACCAAAATGCAACCCCTTTGTGGGGTCAAATGACCCTTTCACAGGAGTTGCCTGAGACCGTTGGAAAACACAGATATTTACGTTATGACTCATCACAGTAGCAAAATTACAGTTATGAAGTAGCAATGAAAATAACTTTACGGTTGGGGGGGGTCACTACAACAGGAGGAACCGTATTAAAGGGTCGAAGCATTAGGAAGGTTGAGAACCACTGCTCTAGGAGAAAAACAATGAACTGATACCACCCCCACCCACTGCTGCCCCAGACTGACACCAAGCACCAGGCAAGAGACTATCTGTGGGCCAGTGACTTGTTTTGTTGTGAGGTTAACAGAGGTGTCAACTTCGTATACATGTCCACATCCCTGACTCTTTCAGACTGGGAGATCGGAAGGTCAGAGGTGACCAGCTGCCACCAGTTCACAGGATACTGTCCTTCTCTTGGCCAGGAGCGGTTCAGCCCCTGTATTAGACAAAATCCCTGACAAAAGCCACTTAAGCAAGGAAGAGTTGACTTTGACTTGTGGTTTTGAGGGGACGGTCCATTGTGGTGTGGAAGGTATGGCAGCAAGAGCACGGGGCAGCCCATAGTCAGGAAACACAGTGCAGGACCCTCCCCACCCATGGACTGGTACTGTCCACATTCCCAGTGGCTCTCCCCTCCTCAGTTAAATCCTTCGGAAACACCCTCAGAGATACACTCTTACGTGTGTTTCCATGGTGATTCTACATTTAATCGGGTTGCCAATCAAGATGAGCCATCACAATGCCCATGACCCCTTCTCTCACACCTGCTGCTTTGTACATTTGCTTAAGCTGCCTAGTTCCTCTAGGCCTCTGGTTTTCCACTTCTGGATCAGGCTAAGAAGTTCTACTTTATTTTCTGTCTCAAATGAGCCTCTCCAGATTGGCTTGGATAATGAACATAGTATGCCAATATGTCACACAATTTGATGTCTTTGATAAGAAAATACCTCCAAGCTGCCATCATCTTTTAAAATCTCACAACAGAAATGCCATCATTGTTGTCATTGTTGAAGAACAAAGTGTCAACCAACCACAGGCCACATATACAACCTAGTCCCATGTGATACCACCTGGTGGCTTCATTGTCATCTGAGTTTGTGTAAGTGCACTCTCTGATGCTTTCACAGTGAGATTGTCCAATAATGTTTGCACAGTGAGATTAATGTTTACACAGTGAGATTGCCCAATAATGTTTGCACAGTGAGATTAATGTTTACACAGTGAGATTGCCCAATAATGTTTGCACAGTGGGATTAATGTTTATACAGTGAGATTGTCCAATAATGTTTGCACAGTGGGATTAATATTTACACAGTGAGATTGTCCAATAATGTTTGCACAGTGGGATTAATGTTTATACAGTGAGATTGCCCAATAATGTTTGCACAGTGGGATTAATGTTTATACAGTGAGATTGTCCAATAATGTTTGCACAGTGGGATTAATATTTACACAGTGAGATTGTCCAATAATGTTTGCACAGTGGGATTAATGTTTATACAGTGAGATTGCCCAATAATGTTTGCACAGTGGGATTAATGTTTATACAGTGAGATTGTCCAATAATGTTTGCACAGTGGGATTAATATTTACACAGTGAGATTGTCCAATAAGTGTTCATTTCTCCACATGTCTCCTCAGCAGCAAATGGTACACAACTGTATGTCTTTTTGAGGATGAGTCTGAAGTTGGAGTCAAGAGCAGGAGGCTGTTGGTCAAGGACTATTGGCCTACGATTTATCATTGAGGAGGACTGGGAATATGCCTGAAGCTGCTAGAGGCCGCTGAGGACCTAGGGATGTGATGGATGGTGTCCTTAATTATCCCTGTAATCATTATCATAATACATTTTTTGGTTTTGTATGTATGTATGTATGATTATGTATTTATATGGAGGCCAGAGGTAGATGTGGGGTATCTTTAATCACTTGGGTGTTCTCTACCTTATTTTTGAGACAGAATCTCTTACTGAATCTAGAGCTCACTGTTTTGGCTAGATGCTTGGCCGGTAAGCCCTGGGAATCCTCCTGTCTCTGCCTCCCCAGCGGTAAGAGTACAGGCATGTGTTGCCATGCTTGGCTTACACAGGTGCTGAGAATTGAACTCATGTGTGTGTGTGGCAAGCACTGTATCGATTGAGCTATCTCCCTAGCCCCCATGATATGTCTTTGGTAATGAAAATTCCTTCAATGTAAGGTGACAATTTTAATACCATTGCACACTTCACAAAGAACAATTCTTCCCAGCCTGGTCTGAGAACTCTGACTGGACTATCAAGTCAGACAGACCTAGGATGGAATCCCAGATTCAGCAGTTAGTACTTTCTTGGCCTCCAGAAAGCCCATTTTCTATCTCTGCCTCAGTTTCTCCCTCCTGGTCACCTCACTGGACTCTTGTGAGGATTAGATAATATGGTCCAGGCTCAGTTCTTACCCAGTGTCTGCAGCGTGGGCCACACTCAGTGTGAATACTCTGTTATTGTTCATACCCAGATTTTCAGGGCTCGATTGGCTCCAAGAATGAAATTTAGAACAGTTACAGCGGCCATGGCAGCTTGCAGGCAAGTTAGATCACTAGCGTATTTTCTTTGGCTCTGTAGCACTTACAGAAACTAATTCATTTCCAACATTTAAAAACCAGGAGGGTTTCTTTAAAAAGAGAAAAAACCAGGAGTGTTCACATAAAAATCCAGACTTTTGGCATTTCTCACCAAGTAGGAAGATCCTTCTTAGAGGGAAGAATAATGGCCGTCCTCTTCCCAGGGACAGGGGCTCACACTTGTTCTAGTGTCCACTGGCCTGTTTCATTCCCTGCTGTCTGCTTGGCTCGTTGGGGCATGTGAGGTCTTTGATCTCGGAGGAATGGATCAACCTGGAATCAACACTCTATAAATATGATCTCCTGCAGAGGGCTTGGGAGAAGTAGAGTGAAGGTTGTATTTACTGGCAAGGGTCCACCGTACCATCTGTGTTATCGATTAAAAAAATCACGAATGCAGAACCATGGGCCTCAACAATCTTCAGGGTGGTGGCAGGGGCTTGGTCCTCTTAAAAGGACCTCAATTTGTACCTGTGAGTGAGAGGCCACCTGATTGCAACATGCAGGTGGGCTGGAATTTAATAGGAAAAGTGGAATTTCTCACCCTTGTGGCTGAAAAATCCCTCCGGCCAAGTGCAGGCTGCTGAGCAGTGTGCACAGTGACAGCCCTTGTGGAAAAGACTTAAGGTTTGCCTTGACGGTGACTTGCAGTGTGAGTCACTGGGAGCAGCTGCCAGCAAACCTAATCTGATCTGAGGCTGTGTTTATAGAAGTCTAGTGTCTGGAAGATCTTTCTAACAGTTAGAACAGTTTTGAAGAGGCAGGCAGGCAGCCTCAGGAAGCCTTGATCTCTCCCGGGTAGGAGGTGTTTGAGGCTCAGTGAGATGTCCCTGCCCAAGATTGTCCCAGTGGGGGATTGAGGCTCCAGAAAGAGATTTGTTATAGGTGACATGGAAGGTTGCTGTCAACTCTGAGCAGCCCAGCAGAGGAGAATACTTCCTGGAACAATCTGGCAAGTCTGGCTTTCAGGGGGAGAAGAAGAAAGCAGGGTGCGTTGCAGAGGCTGACTGGGTGCAGCTGTGTGGTCACAACGGGAATATGAAGGACTGTGTCTCACTAAGTAATTTAGATGATGGAGATCGCTGTCCTTACTCCAGCCCCTACCTTACCCCCAGCTGCTTGCCCGGCTCCTTGGAGATACAGGGGACAGGAGCTGTTTTATACGTTACTGGTGGTTTTTACAAACTGGACTCCTAGGCGAGTCTCTAGTCAGACAGCACGTGGGCCAAGCACAGACTCAGATGTTTTGTTTGGCCTAGGCCGTGTCTTTTAAAAATGCGAATTTGATGCCAGTGTGTAAAAAGGAGAAGATTTCACATCAATCTGGCCTCCTGG
>NC_081418.1:124028090-124110590 GCF_949786415.1 Peromyscus eremicus | reverse complement strand
TCCTGACTTTCTCATTCCTCTCCTTCAGTATTGCTAGTGAAGGGAATCTCATTGGCTCAACTCAGGTCAACCCTGAACCTGTTGCTATACCACTGATTTGAGATTAATGACAGAACTGTGTCAGCCAGAGTCCCACCCTGTTGGTGGGGCACCAATATAGAGGAAGCCCCACAGAGTAGATGCAAAGCCAAGTGGAATTCTTTTATTCCCTCTATTTTTATAGACTAATGGAAAATAAAACAAGCACCTAGGAGTAACAAGCTGTCAGATGTTCTAGATTATTTCCTCAGACAGTGGAGACAATAGTCATGGAGGTAAGGAACTAACTTCTGAAGATGCCGAGTATAATCAAGAGGTAGAAAGAGGTTGTGTTGGGCAACACCATTGGGAAGGGCCTTTATCTTTTTTATTTCATTTATGGGTTACCCATAATAATTATATGATGTGATGTCTCAGAACATGCATGTAGTGTGTGATAGCCCACCTGGATAACTAGTGGACCTGTCACCTTAACTATTTATCAGTCCTTTGTGATGAGGACACTCAAGATGTTGTCAACCAGATGTTTTAGAACAGCTGCTGATGTTTAGTTGTCTGACTGTGCCGAAGGACACCAAAATGTGTCCCGTACATCTACCTATGACTTTACCAGTATCTCTTTATCCTTCATTCAGCCTCCCCTCCCCAGCTTCTGGTAACCACCATTTCTTTCTTCTGAGAACAATATTCTCAGATTCCACAAGGAATGAGGACCCGCCATATTTGTCTCTCTTTGCCTAGCGTGTTTCACTTAGCATAGTGCCCTCCAGGTTCACCCACCTTGCTGCAGATGACAGGACTGCAGTATTTTTTGTTGCAACATGGCATTCCATTGTGAATATGTGCCACCCCCATTTCTCTGATCTCCTCATCGCCTAATGGGCAGCTAGAGGATTTATCTTGACTAATGTGAATAGTGCAGGTATTTCTTCAACATGAAGAATTCATTCCCTTTAGATGTTGTTGCTAAAATTCCTTTTCTAGGAGAGACTTCAGCAATGTCTACTCCTCTTGCTAAGGTGCAAGTCTATCCAAGTTCACCTGGGGGAAGCAATGCATTCATTAGGTCTCGTTATGGAGCAGTGGGGGAGGGGTTACAGACAGGGGCATAGGTGATCTTGAAGCAGCCACACTGGGAGGTCTGCACTCCCCAGGGATGATGTCTTCCCCAGGGCTGCAGAGATGGAGCCCCCTTCCCTCATCCTTCCACATCTGTTATCTTCTAGCCCCGCCCCCAAGGCCATGTGCAATTAAGGCAGAATTGCATACAGTTGGTTGGGAAGTGGTCTGGATACTCAGGTGAGGGTCCCATGACTCTCCACACCGCCTGCTTCTATGACAGAAGGTGAACAGCCAACAGGCCCGCTATGATAATCTTTTGTCAGTAGGCCCAGCAGAACTTCCCATCAAGGTGGCAGTGTGGGTCCGAGCATAGTCCTGTACAATGGATGTGTACCCAAGGAAGGCTTTCTGTGGCAAGTATTCATTCCCAAAGGCATCAGGAAGCAGAGTTTTGACAAGGCAGATTGGTAAGGATAAATCCCTAATAGTACATGCAGGCGGACTCTAAACAGAAGGATTAAAGTGGAAGAGGTCCTTGGCCAGAGCTGAGTGTTGTTAACTAACTCTCAAAGGCAATGAGAAATACACTCAGGAAAGTGGGCACTGTAGCAAGAGCCCCAGCCCACAGCGATCTGTTAACACTAACCAGAGGGTCTTCTAGACAGAACAACTACTCCTAGCTCTGTATCATGCAAGAGAAAGTCCAGTCTGGCAGCTTCATGGCCTGGCCATGGGGCTGGGGATTTTAGGGACAAGACTCAGACACTAGGGACAAAAGGCCATGCATTACCATCAGAGTGGTACAAGGTGGAGTTTGAGAGCATGGAGTCTGCAGAGTAAGAATCCCCTGGGACTCAGTAGTGGACCAGGGGGCAGCAGTAAGGCTGGCAAGGAAAATGTAGTCACTGCCTTTCCTCTTTCTTCCAGCCAGCTTTCCTCTTGAGAGAACCTTGCCGTTGTCTGTCCCAGTGGCTTAGGACCCACAGCCTCGCTTAGTTGATCATCTCAAGAGTCTGTGATTGGTGTGGCTTGAGATTCTGGACCAATTTAGTGACCTTTGCCTTGGCACAGATGCCTGGAATGTCTTGACACGAAGGGATAGTGCTTGGGATTTTAGGATACAGACGCTAAGCCCAGTGTCAAGGTGCCATCTGTGCCCCTGTGTGCAGTGAGCTCTTGGTTGGGGATGTAGTGATCAAACAAGATGCCTGCTGACCAGCAGTGAGGGAGGTGAGCCCCACTCCTGAGTGCATTTAAAACAGCAGCTGTTGGGTCATGGCCTCACAATCTGGGCAGCATCTTCAGGGATGAAAGAGCAACCAGTAGAGAGTCCATTGAGGATGGTTAGCTTCTGAGAGGCCATCTCTGATGTCTGTAGAGGCAGGCAGAAAGGGTGAAGGCCCTGGAGCTGTGAAGTTAGTCCATCGCCTCCTCTGTAAATGGGAACAATAATACCCACCACAATAACCCAGTGGCTATTCCTGCTGCCCCGTAGATGCTCAGTCTGTGCTGTGTCTGAACCTTGGGTCCTTATTTGCCTCACAGTATTTACCTGGATGCCCTGCCAATGTTGGCCCCTGACAGCCATGCAGTTCATGGTTAAAAGATCTACTAATGGTTGCAAGGGACTCACTGCTTCAAAATCAGGCTGGCTTCTTGTTGGAAGGTGGGTAGAAGGGTCTTCCTGAATAGAACTGCACGATGTCTCTGCTAGAACAATCCAAAAAGAGGCTAAGCTTCTGGACTCTGGTGGACCCTTCCGTTCGTTGAAGACAACTCTTATGAACTCCTGGTCAGGGATGGGTAGTTCCTGTCTGATGTGCCCAGTGCCGTGTGTGTGGCACTTACCAGCGCTGTGTGGAGAAGGATTCTGAGGCTGTGTCCATGGTTTATAGGAAAGAATGTCCTCCTGGCTGTGAGCTCAGGGCATTGTACTGGGATAGGTATTGTTTTTTTCCCTGCTAAGCTTTCTCATGCTTAAATTCCACCACCATGAGTTGGGTGGTTTATTTCTCCACCTCTGTTCTTTTCCCTGGACACACTTGAACTTCCTGACGTTTACAAAGTCATCTGTCTGCCATTGTTATTAGACACTTTTCTCATTGCTGTCACCAAACATCTGACAAGAAGCAATGTGAGGTAGGAAGGACTTGTTCTGGCTCACAGTTCAAGGAAACACAGTCCCTCATGGTGGGGGAAGACATGGGGCAGTGCTGTTTACTGGCTTGTTCCTCATGGCTTGCTCAGCCTGCTTTCTTAGAGAACCTAGGACCACCTGCCGAGGGATGGCACCACCCACAATGGTCTGGACGCTCCCACATCAATCACTAATTAAGAAAATGCTTTATAGGCTTGTCTATAGCCAGATCTTATGGAGGCATTTTCTCACTTGAGGTTCCTTCTCTGATGACCTAGCTTATGTCAAATTGATATAAAACTAGCCAGCACATATTCAAGCACATGAGCCTGTGAGGGACATTTCACATTCAAACCACAACAGTGGCCTCTTCTACCTAGTTCATTTCTAGGGTGGATGTGAGCAGTCTGGCTTTCTGGACTGTAGGCTGTTTCTGAGCAATGTTTCTAGGGCATCTTCTCATCGAGAAGGGGATTGTTCTGAACTCTTCAGTCCACTGATAAACCTCTTACAGGACTGACATCTCTTGTATAATCTGAAGTCCGAGCTAAGCACTGAGATACTCTAAATACCAGGAAAACCAATGAAGTTGATAACAGAGCTGTGGAACCCAGGGCCTGGGAACAAGCTGAAAACCATGCCAGCTTTGCCTTGTGCCTGGGAGGCTTGAGCCCCAGAATGTTCTCACAGATACGAAGTGTCCTGCCATCACTGTGCTGACACCTCACCCCCCTCTCCTCTTCTCTCAGGGCATTGCCACCCACTGTGGGTGGTTCAATGCATGAGGAGGAACTCCATGTTGGGGTGGGGACCACTGATTGCACCCTCTGAGCCACCATGGTCCTGTCTTCTCCTGTCCCAGCATGGCCTCTGTGACTCTCTTGGATGTTTGGCTTCAAGTCTGGAGCTGGTAGGAGGAGGGGGCACAGTTGCTTCCAGCTTAGTGAAGTCTCTTTCCATCACAGTGAGCTTGCTAATTCATATTCTTCTTTCTGCTGCATGCATGCATGCATGCATGCGTGCTTGTGTGCCTGTGTGTGTGTGTGTGTGTGTGTGTGTGTATGTGTAATTGTCCTTCCTTAAACATTTGAGGTATTACCCCTCCCTCAATGCTCTTTGAAGGTCCCCCTGTATCAGTCACTTTTCCATGCTGTGACAAATACCAAAGATAGTCAACTTAAAGTTAGAGAAGGTGGACAAAGCTGCAGACCCAGGGTGGGGACTGGATCAGTCTAGAGGCATCTGGAAATTATGCCCCTTCCAGCAGCTCCAGGTGTTGCTGCAGACCCAGCGGGCTGAACCCAGATTAGTGAAGCTCTCAGATTCATCAGAGAAGTTTCTTTGTACAGGGGATGGTGGTTAATACAGAAACTCACAGCCCGTCAAAGTGCAGAGACTAAGTGACTGTGGATGTCTATATCACACCCCCTCCCCAAGGCTCAGGGACATAAAGGAAGACTGTAAAAGCCAGAGGTCTGGAGGACAAAGTCTAAATCAGTGGTTTTCAACATGAGGAGCTATGAATAGTTAGTTGACAGCTTCTGAAGGATGGAGAATTGGTTTTCATTAAGGGTTTAGATCCTGGTAGGCTGACCCTGCTCCAGGGCATGGCCCCACCCCACCCCCAGGAATATATGGGCAGTACAAATTGGAGCTGATGGGTTATTGAATAATAATAACAGCAGCACGGAGTTATGGAGGGCAAGGAGATGGGGAAAATCTGACTAAAGAGAGGAGTTGGGGTAAAGATGATAGAAATACATTATATGAAATTCTCAAAAAATTAATAAAAATATAAAGAAAGAAAAGGAGTATTTTGGTTCACAGATTTGGAGGTATTGGTTGGTTTGGGCTTATTGCTTTTTGGCCTGTGACAAAGTAGTATAGCACGACAGGGTATAGACCAAGATATTCCTCTCAAAGCTGAGTTCCAGAAGAGGAAAGATGATCCCATGGTTCTCTTCTGGGTTCAATGTTCCATGACCAGAAGCTCTCCTGGGCCTCTTAGAGGCACCATGGCCTCCCAATAACAGGAAGCTGGGCACCAAGTTTTTAGAACATGGGGTTCTGGGGACACTCCAGATCCACACTGTAGCACCCCATCTTCTATTTTAGAAGAAACTAGAATTTTATTGAACTGTGAAACCTGGTTTGAGACCCATAGTTTTGTCCCTGGTTAGGGAATGAGAATGCTACATGCCTTCTGTGAAAGCCTCAATCACTCTGGGGGCCAGTGAGATGGCTCAGTGGGGACAGGTGCTTGCCACCAAACCTGACAACCTGAGTTTGATCCCTGGGACCCACAGGGTGGGAGGAGGGAACCAACTCCTGCAAGTTGTCCTCTGACTGTCACACATACATGCATATCCACATACATTCACACACAAACAAATAAGATGTTAAATGTTTTTAAAAATAGCAACCAGCTGTAATTATAACGTCCCTTGATATAGTTCTCTAAGGTTCATGGGTTGAAATTCCTTCCGTTACAAGGCTGAATGATATCCCTTTGCGTGGATACACCACACTTTGAATGTCCATTTGTGTGTCATTAAGCACTGGAGTCACTTTCCCATTTAGGCTATTGCGGAGGATAAGATGACCAGGTCAGTGTGCAGCGGTGGCTTTGACAAGTGTCTAGCTTCTGCGTACCTTCATGGAGTCATCCGTAGGGTCAGAAAGCGTGCTTTTCCTCGGATGGTGGTTAGGATTGCTGTGACAGTGTGGAGTGTCAGGACTCCATGGGCTTTTGCTCGTTAGTGTCACTCTTCAGAATGCACTCAGCTGTCTGCATCACACATCTGCTCTCCATGTTCGGCTTTGCCAGCCTGCGGCCTAGGAAGCCAAGGAGAGGTGATGAGGGAGGCGACATGACAGAGACTTTGGGACAGGGTAAGCCTTCACTTGAGGGCTATATTGGAGCTACTTAGTATCCTCCTGGCCCATCTCTGGTCATTGTCACAGCTTCAAACATACCCCACACAGTCTCTGTTCTCTTGGGGCTGGGGCTGGCCCCGCCTCCAGGTGAGCAACAGAGGCTGTTTCTGTGGGTGGAGGCAGTAAGCAGATTTGGTAAGGGAAAGAACAGGCTTAGAGAAGAGGCTGTTGAGGGCAGAGCTACTTCTAAAACGGTGGTTCTCAACTCATGGGTCGCGACCCCTTGGGGGAGAACAATCCATTCACAGAGGTCGTCTAAGACCATCAGAAAACACAGATATTTATATTATGATTCATAACAGTAGCAAAATTACAGTTTTGAAGTAGCAATGAAAATAATTTTATGGTTGGAGGTCACCACAACATGAGAAACTGTATTAAGGGGTCTCAGCATTTAGGAAGGTTGAGAACCACTGTTCTAAAGTGTGCCTATCAGTTGGTGATGTTTGGGCCATCTGAGCAATGGTGTTGGTCAATGTCCCCTGGATAGACAGAACTAGTGGACACACATTCTAGGAAGGATTCACTTGGGGAATTTGCTCATGTGATAGTAGAGGCAGAGAAATCCCATACTAGGCTGGCTGTGTGTAAACTGGAGAACCAGGGGAGTTTCCAGTGAGACTCAGTGTAAGCCTGAAGGACACCGAAGCAGAGAAGCAAGGGGAATCATTCTCAGTCCAATGCCTAAGATGCCAGTGGAGGGAGCAGTTTTGATGTCTGCAGGCAGGAAAGACACTAGCTTTGCACGCAAATATGGGTTTTCTGTCTTAGAATCCAGAGTTCTTCCCCTTGGTTGACTGCTAACATCTGACCACGTTTCCTATTAACCCAGCAAAACTTTCCTAACACTGTCTGAGAAATGGCAGTTACTTACAGAATTATATTAATCTCCATGGCAAAAGGAAACACAGCTTTAAGACCAGTTCAAACCCACAAACAAGCCCCTCTGCCGGGCATGCAGATGTTGTATTTCAGCTTTGACCAGTGCTTGTGGAATCCCCCAATTCCAGAGAAGGCCAGAGAACTCGGCAGAGGCTGAAGAGAGATGGAAACAGACCGAGTCTCCATCCACAAGATGCAGAGAATGACTAATGAGGAGAATTCATTGTAGGAAACTCACCACACATTGCAAGAGGATTGGGTTTCTCATCCTGCAGTCCACAGTTATTAACACACACACACACACACACACACACACACACATACAAACACACAAACAAAAACCCCAAGACATGTTTAAAACTGCCCCCTCAGTCCTGGTTCAAAGAAAACGAGAATCTAATATCTGAGGGGATGAGCTGGAGAGTGGGTAGTTAGGTGGCAAACCCACTTCCTTTCTATTTGTAACACATTATGAATGTATGTCCCCTTTTTTTTGTTATGGATGTTTTCAATGTTATTGTATGTCCCCTTTTTGCCTCTAAACAATCAAAGTAAAGAGACCTGGGGCGAGGGGGCAGGTTAGCCTTTCCGGCTCCTGCTTCTCTATCAGATTTCGTCTTTTCCAACCCTAACATGGGAGGGAGGCAGCCGCTCTTCTTCAGTCTCACTGAAACCTAAGCCACTGTGCCTTCGAACCCTGGAGCCACCTTCTCCAAAGCCCTCTTGTGACCCAGGAGGCCCAGAGAAGGGAAGAGATCTTCCTAAGTTCCTCTAGTGAGTCAGTAGGTGAGGGTGAGATCCTCATGTCACATCCAGCTCCTCTTTGTTCTTTGCTGACTAGATTAGGGATACATACATACATAGCCATTGAGATTTTGAGCAGAGTGGTGGCAGCATCACATTTATGCTTTGGTAAGATTCCCTTTAGGACGTAGACAAAGAGAGGCCAGCCAGGGGTTGTTGGAGGGGACGGAAGAGAAGAAGCGTAATGCCCTCAGTGTGTATGGGTGCGAAACATACATAGGCCTTTTTGTTTGAGAAACACAGTGGAGAGCTGAGGAAGTGGGCAGAGGCGAATTCTGCACTCCTTTTCACAGGGGCAAAATTTGGGGCTTTAGGTTTCTATCATCCGTTGGCAGGTGTCTGTTGACCATAAGGATAGTTCTCCAGGATTTTGATTTTTCCTTATGGCCAGCCATCCCTGTGGATAAACTGAGCCAGAAGCCTGGCAAGGATGGTGGGCATTTCCAAATGGCCTCAGAGTGAGGACGTAACATAACACAGAACACTGGTTTCGGCTGTGCAGATTGTCCCCTGTGCAAGGGCACCAGGTTGGGAAGTGAGCCCTCTAACCCAGTGGAGATGCTGCTCACCGAGCAGCTTGATCTCATGACCTAGGAGAAGTGTCTTTCCATTGCCTTTGAGGCCTGTTTGAGCTAGCACTATCCCTTCCCAAGCCCTGGCATTTCTGCCTTGTGGACTGGCTCTCCAGGATGCTCTGCCTTCAACTTCTCTCTTCTAGCCCAACAGCATTTATTTTAGAAGACATTTATTAATTGTCTACTATGCACCAGGCACTGGGTTCCCATCAGTATAAACTATATTTCTTGCCAGATGGAGCAATGGCTCGACAGTCTCCATCAGGACTTCCTGGTGTCCCTTGTCTTGGCCAAGAGTAATCAGATTATTCTACTAGCCTTTGAGGACTCTGCAAGCTGTTGCTTTGTAAGCTGTGCAGTCCCAAGATGGTATGTGCTGGTGACAAACCTCTCCAAGGCAGTGGTTGTCAACCTGTGGATCAAGACCCCTTGGGGGGGGGGGTTGCGAATGACCCTTTCACAGGGGTCACCAAAGACCATCAGAAAACACAGGTATTTACACTATGATTCGTAACAGTAGCAAAATTATAGCTATGAAGTAGCAACAAAAATAACTTTATGGTTGGGGGTCACCACCACACGAGGAACCATATTAAAGGGTCACAGCACTAGGAAGGTTGAGAGCTGCTGCTCATTCTCTCCAGCTTCAAGGTGGCTGGGAAGCAGAATTAGTCATACTTTGTTTAGGGATCTTGGAATGAGAGAAAGACAGAGCTGGGTGGTTTTCGGACTTCTTTTTCCAGGCTGTGGTAGAGCCTGGAGAATTAGGGATTCCATACAGCTTGTGACCAGATGTGCTATCTTGAGCTGAGACCAGGCACTATCGGAACAGTCAGCTTTCAACAACCCCTTTTTTAAAAATTACCTATTCATTTTAGTATTTGTGTGTGTGTATATATGTGTGTGTGCATGTGCATGCACAGTGTCAAGGTTCGAATCTAGACCCATGTGCATGCTAAGAACAATTCACTGGCTCTGGGCTACTCCTCTGGCACCTAGGTGTCCATCTTTAGATTATAAAAGTAATACTTGCTCTTCTCACAACATTTTGTTGACAAAATGCTTCAACATACAGCCAAGAAATCAAGCTGGGCCTGGTGGGTCATGTGCATAGTCCCAGCTATTTGGGAGGCTGAAGAAAGGGGGTGGGAAGTTCAGGCCATATCTGGACTGCAGAGTGAGTTCAAGACTAGTCTTGGTAACCCTGTCTCAAAATGTTTTTAAAAAGCAAAAGGAGGGCTACAGGGGCTATAGCTCAGCTGCAGAATGCTTGGCAGGCATGCATGCCAGAAATCTGAGCCTAGGGAGGTGAGACCAGAGGGTTGTAAGTTTGACCTCGGTTGAAAAAGAGGAGGGGGAGGAGGCTAGGAAAAGAAAAAAAAGGGGTGGAGAGTTGGCTCAGCATTAAGAATGCTTGTTGCTCTATCAGAGGACCTGAGTTCAGTTCCCAACACCGACCTTGGGTGGCCCACAACTGTCTATAACTCTAGCCCTGTTCTGGCTCCAAAGACACTGAGTGCACATGTGTGTACCCTCACAAAGTCAGACAAACATAAACATAAATAAAAAGCAAATGGATCTTTAAAAAGAATAGGACAGCTGGGCAGTGATGGCACACGCCTTTAATCCCAGCGTTTGGGAGGCAGAGGCAGGCAAGATCTCTGTGAGTTTGAGGCCAGCCTGGTCTACAAAGTAAGTTCCAGGATGGCCTGGACTCTTAAGCAGAAAAACCATGTCTCAAAAATGCTGCAAGACAAAACAAAACAAAAACAAAAACAAACAGAAAACAAGAAAACTGTTCTGAGAAGTTGGCTCTAATCTTCATGAACCCACTGTAGGATTCTGACTGAGTTATCAGCTTATTCCCTGCTCCCACACCCCCTCTGTTCATGGTAGTCACGCTGTGCAGATGTTCTACATCTTAAAGTCATCAGATCCATAAGGAGAAGAACCCTGGTCATATTTTACAGTATCACTTAGTGACGTGCAATACCCCAGGGGGAGCTGAGAAGGTAAAATAGTGAGGAGGAGAAAGCCAAGGTGGTATATGGCTTCATCCACCGGGCATCTGGATGACGGAGAGAATGAGCATCTGGATGATGGGGAGGATGAGCATCTGGATGATGGGGAGGATGAGCATCTGGATGATGGGGAGGATGAGCATCTGGATGATGGGGAGGATGAGCATCTGGATGATGGGGAGGATGAGCATCTGGATGATGGGGAGAACTTCGCTGACTTGGTTTCTCTTTTCAGTTGTTTTGGTGTCACATAAACACAACCACCAGGTATCATTGTGAAGTCAGAGAATGGTATCTGTGTATTTGCTGCCTTCCAGCCTCTGGCTGGCTACAGCACGGACAGTCAACACGAACTGAAGGCCCACGGTGTGCTATTTGTTCAGTTAACCCTTGAGGTCACTGTAAGAGAGGTACAATTTCCTTCTCACAGTGTTCCAAGACATAAGTGGCTTGCTATAAGCTTTACAGCAAATGTTGGGCTGGAATTTTGATTCGGGGCTGCCTGACAGCACACCTGTATCCTCACCCTGGTCCTCCACCAAAAACCACTGGATGAACTGGCCTCAGATCCTCCAACGTTGGGGCTTGTGAGAAGCATCAAGAGCCCCAGGAAGGCGCTGTAGTGAGAAGGTGGCTGGTTGGAGCTTCACTGGCAGGATCAATGGGTTGTAGTTCTAACCTTCCCTCCTCTGTCCTTGTAAAGAAAATAGAAATCTCATGATTGTAGCACAGTCTGCTGTGGTCACAGGAGAAGGGACATGTCCCTTAGACACTTCTGGGTTTTCTGTTTGCCTTACGGTAGAATTAGTTGTCTGTTGGCCATTGGAGTTTGGTCTTGCCCTGTGGAGAGAGGGCTGAATAACAGAAGAAAAGGGGGTGGGGGCCAAGCCCAGCTGCAGAGCCTAGTGGTTTCTAGGTGAGCCTGGGTGCAATCTGGCCATGGGGCAAGCTGTGGGTGCGGCTGCTAAGGTAGGAAGACCGTAGTCAAAATCCACAGTAATCTCAGAGATCTGGGAGAAGAGAGGCAGCTCATTTAGGAACTTCCCTGGAAGCTGAGTGCACCATGTGTAGCTGTGAAAGGGACAAAAAGTGAGTCAGATGTGAAACTTACTGTCTGGTAGGAAGATGGGATCCATTCAGAAGCTATCCCGCCAAGGGCAGAGGTGACGGAGAGGCTTGGACAAAGGGCTGAGGTAGAACACAGGAGACCAGAGTGCTGCAGCTGAGCCTTATGACGTCATTGGCTGGGCACTCACTGTCTGTGCTACTTGCAACAGGTGTGGCAGTCTGGCCAAGTGTGATAGCGCCCACCTGTAATCCCTGCCACTGGGGGTCTGAGGCATGAGGATGGTGGCTGTGAGGCCAGCCTTGGGCTACATGGTCTCAAAAAAGAAACACAAATATCAGGATACAGAGATCTCTTCCATTATAGGCAGCTATCTGTTGCTCTCACAAACTACCTGAGATGATTATAAAGATAAAATGTTTCTTTGGGCTCCAGGCCATAATCACTTTAGGCTTGAGGCCTGGCAGTAGACCATGGCTGAAAAGCGTGGCTGAGTAAAATTGCCCACTTCTTGGGTAGGGAAGATTGAGAGAGAGAGAGAGAGAGAGAGAGAGAGAGAGAGAGAGAGAGAGAGACAGAGAGAGAGACAGAGAGAGAGAGACAGAGAGAGAGAGAGACAGAGAGAGAGACAGAGAGAGAAGGAGAGAGAGAGAGGAATTAATTTCATCTGTTGACCAGATGAGACCTAGACTCACCTTGGAGACAAACCTGTGACCATGCCTGTGGGAGGTGACCTTATTAGGTTAATTGAGGTAGGAAGACCTACCCACTGTGAGTGGTACCATTCCCTGGGCTGAGAGTCTGGACTCTGAGAAAGTGAGCTGAGCACCAGCATTCATCTTTCTGCCTCTAGTCTGTGGATGCACTGCTGTTGTGACTTCTCTGCCATGATGGACTGTAACCTTGACCTGCCGGAAGAAGCTCTTTCTCCTTGTTGAAGTATTTTATCACAGCAACAGCAAAAATTGCTAGGACAGAGAGGATGGTTCCACAATCTCCTTCTAGGGCATGGCCCTAATGACCCAACTTCACTCAGTCCAACCTCTTAAAGATTTCATTGCCTCTAGCATCTCCACCCTGTGGACCAAGCCAGGGCCCATGACTGATGTTCAAGATCTAAACTCTAGTATCCCTTCAAGACTGAAGATCTTCCCTGGGTCTTGGGATATTGTTGGATGATAGTATTTGCTATGTGCCTTCTGAGGAAAATGTCCAAATGGGTGAAAATAATGCCACCTAAGAATGTGTCCCTTCTCATTGTCCTGGCCCCTTCACCTCAGCCTGGACTAACTGTGTAGGTTGGTCCAGCACAGGTTTCCCTTCTGAATCTACTGGGGCCTCACTAGTACTCCTCCATAGTCACGCTTCTCACACTGCCTGATCCCACTTCCCTCTCTGCCTTTCTATGGAGTTTGAAGCTAAAACCACATGCCAGCTCACTTCCGGTATGGGGTCTCCATCTTGAGGCCTGCTTCCCAGAGAGTCCACAGTGTGGAGATGATCTACGCCCATTCTCACCAGAGTCTGTTTTCTATAGAGAGAGTAGTATAGGGAGGCTGTGGCTTGCCCAGAGTTTATACACAGCAGACCTTAGTTTTAAACCAAATCTGGGTGACCTAGAAGCACAGCCTTTCTATTTTGCCATCTTTATGTGGCAGTAGAGACTATCTGGTCATAAAAGTAGCTTGTGGGGTCCCTGTACTGAGTATAGACTCTGAAGCGATTAGACCCCCACCTTGAGAGTGGACCTATACTGTGAGCTTGTGCTTGCAGAGCATAATCATATCATCAGAGAGAGGGAGATAAGCTAAGCTTCTGTTGATGGGCACAGAAAAGGGCTTCCGTATAAATATCTACGTATAGACACATACACAATGAAATGCTAGTTAGCTGTAGAAATGGAGCTCCTGCATTTGCCACAACAGTGAAGGACCCGGACAGCATCACGTTGAGTGAAATAAGATGGATACAGAAAGAAGAATATCACAGATCTTACTCATACATGACATTGAAAAGCAAAGGTTAACAAAATAGAACTAGAGAATAAAAATCACTTACATATGAAATATTAAAAATATATGGAACAAAAGAAAATTAAAAATACTGACCTAGAGAACGAAAATCACATGTGAAGTCCTTTAAGAGCCATAGGACAAAGGCAGAGAATCAAGCAGTGGTGACTAGGGATGGCGGTGGTGGTGGTGGGAGTTGGGCAGAGACCAGAAAAGAACACGAGGAGGAAGATCAAGTGTGAGGTTTGGGATACGATGTGGGCATGGTAATTAAGAGAACCGTGCCCAACAAGAGGCTTCTCACCAAAAAGGGATTCTATTAAGGATTTTTTTTGTTAAATAAGTAAATTTTCGTTGCTCTTGTCACAGGAAAGCAAATATTCAAGATGACAGGAATGTTAATTTGCCTCATGATAGTAAACTTTGAACTATATATTCATCCTGTCACAGCCTGCTGTAAACCTCAAATATACACATTAAAATTCGTATTGACAAAGCCGTGCTTCACAGAAGCAGAGACCCGATGCTGACTGCTGTAACCTCCTGCTTAGAACAGCCCAGCACCACGAAAGAGAGCCCAGAAAAATACCCCTTGAGTGAATAAGTTGGTGTCACTCATTGGTTGGCATCACTAGGTTGGGGAGGTAGTGATGTTCTGAGCCAGAGTTATATGAAATAGTAACAAATCTGAAAAGTGAAAAGATTTGATTGTTGGAAGGGAACTCGGAGTTGGTCTGGTTGGAGTCCTTTGTCTCTGGGTCTCTGGGGCTGAGATTCTTATCTGATAAAATGTGTCTGATGATGAGAATAGATGAGCAGTTTGTCCGGGTTTGTCTGGGACTTGCCTAGTTCCAGTGCCAGAACTCTCCCATCCCAGAATTCCCTCAGTCCCTCAAGAGCAGGGCCATGTTTTCCTGTTCAGGGATTAAATAAAGTACTCAATGGATTCTTCCTTCCATCCATTCATTCAGCAAATACCATTGAGCATTGACTATGCTCCACGTACCAACTTAGGGTCTAGGGCTATAGTAACCAACAAGGGATTCCCTGCTCTCTTGAAGATACCTTTTAGCAGGGGAGGAAGAGGGTCATAGCGGGGGAGGAAGAGGGTCATGACAGAGAAGCAGAGCATACTGTACTGCCAAGCAATGATAGATAGTGTGAAGGAGAATTAAGAGAATAGGGGGATGGGTGCTGGGCTGAGGGCCAAAAGTGTGTCCTGTTCTGAAGGAGGAAAAACAAGACTTTTGGGGTCAGGGACTCCTGGAGCAAAGGTCTCAATGGCAGGAGGAGCTGGCCAGGCAGAATTCAGAGGACCAGTGCTGCTGCAGGTAGAATAATTTTTCCTTTCACTTAGCACAATGTCCTCAAGGTCCAGCTCTTGGTAGTGTGTGTTAGAATCCCCTTCCTATTTAAAACTACAGGTCCATTGTATGGATAGGCCATGCTTTCTCTATCCATTGATATGATAATGGACATCTCAGTGGCTTCCACCCTTTGGCAGAAATACGGCAACTGCATTTTATTCAGACTGGATATATTATTGCTATTATTTTTTATCCTGCTTTGCTTGAGTCAGGGAAATGGCCAGCATGTAGGACTAGGACACAGGAGGTGTAGATGCTACATTATTTTGATACCAGCTCATTTATTTTGTTAGAGCCTAGAGTCTCTCACCTCTGAAATGGAGATGGTAATGCCTAATTCAAGGGCTAGTTACAACAGTCAAATTAGATACCAACTTCAAGACTTCAAAGTTGTGTCCAGTGTAGTAGCCATCAGCCACAAGGGATTGGTAAGTAGACAAGAGGTGGTTGACATGGTTATAAGTACAAAATACACAATATAAAGAATGGGGCTGAGGAGTCAGCTCGGTTGGGAAAGTGCTGGGTGCACAAACCTGGACACCTGAGTTTAGACTCCAGAATCCATGTGAAAAAGCTGTGCTGTACTTGTAATCCCAGTGCTGGGGGGAGGTAGAGGCAGGTGGATCTCTGGGGGTCACTGGCTAACCAGCCTAGACTAGCAGCAAGCTCTAGGTCAGTGAGAGATTCTGTCTCAAAAAACAAGGTAGACAGTGTCTGGGGACTGATAGTAGAGGATGACCTCTGTCTTCCACATGTGCTCACACACATGTGCACACCACACCACATACACACACACACACACACACACACACAGAAGAATGTAAAATGCTTTATTAATAATGTTTTATACTTCTTACATATGTAAGTAGTAACAGTTTGAATATTCAGGGTAAAGAAAATAGAGCATTAGTATTAGCATGGATCTCAATTTTTTTTTTTTTAAATGTGGCTACTGGAGCATCTGAATTGAAATGCCATGTATGACTTATTTTGTGTATCAACTAGATGGTACCCTGTCTGGAGTTATCCCACATATCTTTGGATGACAGTCAGCCATGCTCTGGATGTTCTTTCCCCATTCTGGGGTCTGAAGAGTCTTTCTCAGCAGATCAGACCCACAAGGAGTTTACACTGCTAAGTCCCTACATTCTAAATGGGGATCAATATTTATGGCTGGTGGAAGCTTAAACAAGACCTGGGGAGAATAGGCCTGGGTACAGCTCCTTCTAAAGCCTGTCCTGCACAGCCCTTGGCTGCCTCCACAAAGGGAGGCTCCCAGCATCCCCACTCTGCTGGGATTTGTGATTTAGCTTCCCAGAGACAATAGATTTCTTCATTTCAAAGCCTCACTCCTCTGGCTGCTGAGGCTGGGGGTGGGGAGGACCAGCCTTTCCCAGCTTAGGTCTCTGTGTGTCACTAATTGTATTATCACAGTTTCTTTAGGGGAAAATCATGCATTCGATTAGCAATTAAAAAAAAAAAGACCTTAGGGAGAGTTAAGATCTGCTTGGTACTGCCTTTGGGGGTAGAATTGTCCTCCCCATGGGGCAGAAGAGAGAAGATTTTGTATTTTGAAGCTGGAAAAGGGCTTTTGTGTGCCAGGCCCTCCCTTCCCCCCCATTTTATCTCCTGACTGATAGGGTACTCAGGGAGTGGGGACAGCCAGTGTTCAACACAGAAAGGGAGATAAGTTCAGAGCTGAAGCCACTAGATGACAAAACACATTTAGTTCAAGCCCAGGAGGGAGCTGGGTGGCAGCCATGATGTGGTATACAAGGTGGAGTGTGTATAGTGGGGAAGGGGGTGACCTCCCCCACTCGGGGGGACAGTGGTGTTGAGGCTGCCTGTTCGTGCTCAACACAGAGCTGTGTGTGTGAGGCCCCAGGATTTTGTGCCTCTGGCTTTCCGTCAGGCTCTCGGCCTGCTCCAGCTGTCACAAGGCCCTGTTGGCTGGGATTTTGACACATGAAGTATTCTGACTTGGGGTTTAAGTGGCTTCCAAATTCCAGTTCTCCCGTAGTCTCTTCACTCACTCATTGCTAGGGTGGTGATCTCCAGATGAGGCAGTGGCAGAAGCAGGAGAGGGCCAGCTGGCAGAGACCAGCCCTGTCTGCAGAGTCTGTCTCTCTGGGGTTCGGTGGGAGGTGGGGGAAGGGAAGGAAGCCCTGTGCCTATCTGGCTCCATCCGGGTGTAGTCTTTGTGTCTTCATTCTCAAGAAGGGGTACAAGGTTGCCATGAAATACAGATGAAGTCTTGACCTATGGAAATCATTTGTAAAGGGCTGTATCAATGCCAGGGTTCTCTTGCTTCATTATTTAATAAGCTAATTTCCAAGAAAATAAATGTTTTGGCATGTGTGATGTGTATGCGTGTGTATGCATGTTTGCTTATGTGGGTACCTATGCATGTATGTGTAGAAGTACAAAGCTGACATCAAGTGTTTTCCTCACTCACTCTCCACCATGTTTACTGAGGTCTCTCAATGGAACCCAGAGCCTGCCGATGTGGCTGGTCTAGCTAGCCGGCTTGCTCCCTTGATCTGTTGTTTCTGGTTTGAGTGTCAGACGAACATGCCATCACACCTGCCAGGCTCGTACATGGTCCTGCGCCTCTGAGTTCTAGTCCTTGTGAGGCAAGGGCTTTTTGTCTGCTGAGCCTTCTACCCAGCCCCTCCAGATATTTTTGAAGTGCCAGCATGTGCTAGGCTCTGAGCTTGGCACAAAGGGACACCGAGCACATAGCCACCTTCCCTCCCGGAGCTCCTTGGCAAAAATCAGATGGTTAAAATGTAGTGAGTAAGAGCCATGGTGAGGTACGGCCAGGCACTGCAGGAATGTAATGAAGTTTCCTGTTCTGGTTTTAGTGCTGGGGAGGACTTCTGGGAGGCAGCAGCCTCTAGGCTGGAGTGCAAATTTTCAGTAATGACAAATGAGTAATATAATTTAAATTGCTATGAACTGCCAGGGTAACCATTCCAGTATTCAATGAGCAGTTTATAGCTAAGAAACTGGTTCAGAGAGGTTAAGTAATTTCTCAGGGTGTCCAGCATGTATGTGGCAGAATTAGCATTGGAATTGAATTCAGTGCTTAGACTAACACTCATGAGCTTGGGAGTATAGGTGGTTATTTTGGTTATAGGAAGAAACAATAGCTTCAGAGACGTGGCTAGGAGGGACTTGGGCTCTGGTACCCTCCAGTTTAAAGAAGACATTATCTCTGTTGCACTGGGTTCTCTGAGGGACCAGTCTGTGAGTTTTTGACTTCTGGGCAAGTCCACTGGAGATTTCTCTCACAATAAAGATTCTGCAAAAGCAGGAAGGAGGCAAGACTGGACAGGGGAAGAGGCAGGGCTGTGATGTAGTCCACTGGAAGCCAGGGGAAGAGGCTGGGCTCTGATGTAGTCCACTGGAAGCCTCATTGAACTCCCGGGGGCAGCTGAGATGGGTGTGGCCTTTAGAGTTGTTCTGAATGGATAGATGTGGCTCAGTGCTGTACCTTCCAGTCAGCCTGTCTCCAGAGGACTGTGACCCAAAGAGAGGTGTCTCTTCTGCATAGCGCAGCATGCTGTAGAGAAAGGCTCAGCTGAGAGCCATTAACTGTTCCCCTCCGTGGAGGCTAGGGACATGATACTCCTGCCCGAGTGGGGATGAGCTCTCACCAGAAAGATCAGTAGGGGCCAGGCTTTGAGGCACCAAGTGCACGGACTGCAGGCTCCATGAAGATTTGGGCCCAATGTGACCTTGAGATGTCCTTGGAAATGAAGCTTCCAGGGGTCAGTCGGGCACGGCTAGGTTGGAATGTAGGAGGTGGCATATGGATGAGTACAAGGAGACTAGAGTCTGGTGGGGGTGGGAATGGGGGGAGCTCTGCTCCAGAGGAGAGGTCGTGATTAGGGCCTGATTTTGCTAGAGCGGAGCAGACTAGAAAAAGTTTATCCTGTGACCACCTCAAGGGGGTTTTGGACTCCCTGAACTGGGGATCTTGAAGGGAGATAAAGGCTTGGGATCATAGAAAGCCTGGTATCTCCATGGGCTGATGTCTTAGTAGGGGACTGAATCTTCAATTGTCTCAGCGGTGGGGACAGGGAAGACTAAGACTAGCAATGAAGTGGGAGCTGCCACCAGTCTTTCTCTTCATCAAGGAGTTTCCAGGGTTCCCCATCCCAACTGCCTCAGGGGTGAGCTGATTTGGCTGTTTCCATGGATACATTTCAAGCCTCCGTCTGGCCATCTTGAAAAGCATCAAAAGCATTGAGCCCCATCCATGCATAATCTTTTGTTAGAGCCCCGTAAACAGCTTTTGTTGTGACGGCCCCTCCCACCCTTCCCACCCATCCTCCCAAACCAAAGACAGTGGCTTTGGTGGCATAATCACAAGTGAACTAAGCCAGCTGCTTTCTCTGGGCGTTGGAAGACCTGAGTTTGAAACCCTGCTCGGTCATTTGTGAAAGGCAAGTTAACAATCCCTAGGACATGGACCCGTGAAGACAAAACGACAAAATCCTTCTGACCCAGCCTAGCTCATTGCCTGGCCTATGCAGGACTCTCAAGACAGGATGGCTTCCCTCCTCTTTGTCAGCTGGGCCACTTAGGAGTCACTTGGCCCCAACATCACCCTTCATCTCCATTCTTTGTCTCCTTGAGTGTCACATGTACGTGACGTGGAGTAAACTCTTCCTTGATGTCAGACTGCTTGCCTCATGTCATGGCAAACATCAAGTTCTGTGACGGCATCTCTGTGAGATGCCTCTTGACCATGATTTTGGCGGCTCCCAACTTTGGAAGGAATCAGAGAGCTTTGAGAACAAATGGAATTGTTCTCTTTTTCTCTTTGCTCGAGGCCAGGCCTTTTCTGGGAGCTTACACAGATACCCAGGGGTGGGGAAGTCTTTGCCTCTGGAGTCTGTTCCAGCAGATGGCTCTGCTGTAGTTCTGCTTAGGAGGTTAATGAACAGCAGATGTCTTAGTGGGCAAGCTTTCATTTTCTCCTAGAACTGCTTCATTTGGTTGAGCATCTGTCTGGGCTTCGAGGTCTTCCTGTCACCTGAGCGTCAACACTGGTTTCATCATCCGTGAGTTCAGAGGAGCCCACACTGCCCTTTGCTTGCTCAGGATCTTAGGGGTCTGCTAGCCTGATCTGGGAGAGGTAGAAGCAGTGGTTCATAGAGGGCACGAGTGGGCACAGCTGGTTTCTGTCATTGTCCTTCCTGCTGGTCTGATGTTAATGAGTATTCCTGTTAGAAACCCAATTTTAAGACATCAAAATGGTGTGTGCCAGATTAGGGAATCTGTCCATCTGGAGCAGCATTGGCTGTCTCTCAAGGGCAGAGGGTGGAGGTCTTGGAACTTGGCTTGAAGGAGGAACCACCAGACTCACATTAGACTTATTTCATGGCCTGCGTTGTATATTGTCAAATCACCTATAGCCAGTGATCTCAGGCTACAGGCTTGGCTTGGATTGCATCAGGAAAGTTCCATGCCATCACTGGTATTGATGCGTTTCAGACTTTAGCACATGTGACAGTGACCTCAGTAAGTTGTTGATTTCTGGATCCCACATGATATTCAGCTAGCCCAGGGTAGAATCTTGAAGGGTGGGCCATTTATCTTTCTAGTTATCCCAGGATTAAGTGAAGAGCCTATCATAGGTGCCAGTCATTCACAGACCGAACAGAAGGATTCTTGCCGACTTCCTCCCATATAACATAGTTAGTGTATAGAGTGTCTTTTCTATTTTCTATATTTTAGAGGTATAAAGTCTATTCAAGTAAGGCAATTTTACTTTCTGTAATTTAGCTTATCTATCTTAAAGACAAACCACATCGGTTGCACTTAAAGGATACATACATTGTTTATCCACAGCTCACGATCCTAACCCTAAGGGATGTTGTTTTTCTTCCTGACAGTAGATGTACCCTCTCTAAACACATAAACCATGTGTACGACTTCTATAATGTCTGCCTCTGCTCTTGTCAGATGGTTTTTCAGTGCAGTTTTCTTGATTACTAGCCAATCCACAGCATGGTACTGCACCTTGTGACTCATAAAGCTCCTTTTAAAACCCCACTGCTTTACTGAGGACACTTAACACGATGATGTTTTTTTTGTCTTTAGCTCTCTGTTTAATTTTGATGTCAAGGTTTCAGCAGACAGGAGCAAGTGTTAGGAATTTCTTTAGGACAGGGTCTGGTATACTAGGAAACAACAGATACTTGTAGGGTGTTTATATAATCCATAAAGGCACTTTCTGTCCACTGTGCTATGAGCTGGCGAATACTGATGCTTCTCCTTAGGGTCTCACTAGCCAGTAAGAAGACACAGAGCCGGGGGCTGGAGAGATGGCTCAGAGGTTAAGAGCACTGACTGCTCTTCCAGAGGTCCTGAGTTCAATTCCCAGCAACCACATGGTGGCTCACAACCATCTGTAGTGAGATCTGGTGCCCTCTTCTGGCCTGCAGTCATACATGCAGACAGAACACTGTATACTTAATAAATAATCTTTAAAAAAAAAAAAAAAGAAACTTTAAAAAAAAAAAAAAAAAGAAGACACAGAGCCAAGATTTGAACCCCAGCCCCTCAAGAGCAATAATTAACAGTGCTAAAAATCCAAACCAAGGCCTTTGTCCAGTAGGGTGACTATTTTGAATAACATACCATATATTCAGAAAAACTGACCACAAAGAAATGACAGATGTCGCCAGGTGGTGGTGGCGCCCGCCTTTAATCCCAGCGCTTGGGAGGCAGAGGCAGGCAGATTTCTGTGAGTTCGAGGCCAGCCTATCTTGAATATTACATTGTACCTAGATGTCAAGATATCACATGGTTGCCTATAACATATACCATTTTTTTTTTATTCCCAAAGAAACCAAATCTTCAATGTATAGAGAAATCAGTGCCACCCAGGACCAAAGGTCACCAGATCGGGTGGAAGGTCAGCTGGTATTTGAGGAAGGGCTGGAAGGTGATAGCTCCCAGAGTCAGGTAGAGCTAGAGACATTGTTGAGGGGCTGGAGACCTCATGCCAGCACTGCAGTTCACAAAGAACATACAATAAAGTACCTAACTTCAGACTGTATCCAGGCCAGGTCCACGTAGTAGCCTCTGCTGCTGAACAGCAGCCCTTTTGATGCACTGAGGCTCATCTGCATGGATCTGTACAGCTGCTGTGTGTCAGCAGGTGCAAGGTACTCAGTTCACTGGGTGCAGTGGCCAGGTAAAGGCACAGAGGCAAGCCCAACATCTCCAGCACCATCTACGCTAGTGCTGTGCTTGCACATAGGCATCCGGCCTGCGGGGAAAACCTTTTCTGAATTTCCAGGGCCTTCCCAGCACCAGCATTTAGATGATGAAGGCCATGTGGTGCTTAGAGGTGTCGCTGTCAAGGCATGTCACAACCACTTCCAAGTTCTAATGGTTGGAGGGAGATGGGGAGCCCCAGCTTTGTTGGCCATGTCTGTGTCCACAGTGAAACAATACTTGAATTTGTTCACATTACAAAATGGCGCCACTCCTGTGCACCATGCCCTTCCTGTGGCATATAACTCCTGAGTCTGGGTATCTACCTAGCTGGTTAGAATAGCCACCATGGTGTCCTTAAAGAATGGAGGAGGAGCTAAAGCTGTCTGGACCCTGTGCTTGGAACCATGGACTCTGTAGGGTGATAAGCCATAGCTGAAGTGTTTGCTGTCCCTTAGGGCCGGCTGCACTGCCTCATGAGTACAAGCACTAACAAAACAGCTGCTTTCTTACTGGGCATAGACTGCAGTTACCTGAAAGCCCGACACATCCCAGGACTGGGAAATTGTGGTTGCCATGTCCACTAGTATGCACATATTTTCTGTGTCCTAAAAAAATGAAGAGGAGCAGAATGTATGTACTAATGCCCAGATGAGGGGACTGGTTACATGTTGCATGGTCACAGCTGTTTCAGGGAATATGATGAAGCCATTGGGAATGAAACCTGTGAAGGTGATGTGGCAGCTCAGGGCAGAACCATCATAACCATGACACAAAATAAACAAAGAAAGGCCATTGAAATCACTTGATTGACAGTGGAGGGATGAAATGCCATGACATTAAAAAAATTCAATCAGTCGCCTGGAACCTTCGTGTTATTGACAAACAAGACAGAACTGCATCCTCCCCCAGCCTTGCCAGTCTGCATTTGTGCTGATGAGTGTGTGGAGGGGCTGATGAAGTGGCAGCGACTCTCAGCTCTGCTCCTTTAAACTGAGTGTGAGTGACTGAGTCACGGGAGTGCGCTCTGATGCAGATGATTAAGCCCGTGGCAAGTGCGGAATTAAGCAGACCTGATAACAGGGCCCTTGAGCATCCTTCTTGGAGATTAAACCTTCCAGGCTTTTAGCTGCTGAGAGGTGCTGGGATGGGAGATAGCTGGCTTAGGAAGGAAAGGAGGCGGGGTGGGCAGATATTAGATGGGGACAGCAAGGGAAATGTATCAGATTCTAGTGAAGGTTCTTTGCTGAAATTGGCTGTTGCCTGGACAAGTGCTGGAAAGTGTCCCGTGATTTGTGGAGAGGACGGGGCACCTGCCTGCTTCTTGTCTTGTCTTTCTACAGGCTGAGTTTTTAATGTGTGCTGGCCTGTTCCTCCAGCCCATCTGTGAGTGTTTACCCTTGCTTGGTGACATGTGAATGTTCTTCAGAGCAAAGAGAAAGGCCCCACCTCCTGTGGCCTCTCCTTGCATGGAAGGATTTTCTGTACACAGTTTGTACTTTCTCATGCCGGAGACAACACTGGAGATAGAAGTGTGATCTTTCCTGGAGCTTAGTATTAACCATGGTTGCTTGAAGCCTGCTACATGGTGTACAGGACTCAGTAAAAAATGAGAAACTGTGTAACTCCCTGTTCACAAATGGAATTTTAAGACAGTGCTAGGGGCTAGGTGGCTGTGTATGTCACATGCCCTGGAAATGGGTCCTGTGGTTTCTTGAGGGGATTTTGTATAAAAAGAGTGAGTTACTCTCTGCTCATTCCCTACACCCTCCTTTTGGCTGTGTGTAGGAATCAAAACAAGGTGTCTCTCTTGACTCTTGGCCAAGAGAGAATAGACCTCAGATGAAAAGAAACATACTAAATATTGATGGACATACCCAGTGGAGGCCATGAAGACTTTTACAGACTGTTAACCACTATGAAAGCACCAGCACCTAGTAACTGATGATGAGAGGCAGTGGCATGCAAAGTTTCACTCCTGGAGGCAGTACAATGATCAGTCTAATACTTACGGGCCTGAAAGACGGGCCTTCTAGGGAGGACAGTCACCAGCTTCTGGAGAGCAATGGACAGCTCAACCTAAAGCAGTGATGAAACCAGGGTCAGCAGGCTAGGTACTTTCATGTCTGATATGCCCCCTGGAGTCTATACTGGAGTCAGATTCTATCTCTGTTGGCTGACTCGACAGATCAGTTCTGGAAAGGGTTCACATTCATATTCTATTTACACGGGCTCCCTCTCAGAGTTCACCTGAAGGGCTCCATGTCAGTAAGGAAGCCCTTTCAGCGTTTTAACAACAGTGTGCTTTAATTCTAACACTACATTAGTAGCAGTAATAATTCTTTCTCTTTATACATTATATATATAGTATGTGTGTGGCCCAGTCCAAGAATCATAAACTATTGTTATGCACAATGTTTGGTGGTTATTGAAATATTGAAACTACCAGGAACTATTTTTTATTTGAAAGTGGGTACACTGAGGCCTTCAGAGTCTAAGAAGGATGTCTGGGATCCCAGAGCCATCTAGCATCCAAGCCAGTCCCAGGCTTATAATCTCAGTATGATGATAAGGTCCAAGTTGGTCTCACAAGTTCTGAGCCAGTTTTGCTTGTAGACTTTTGTTTGGAGAACAGGCCACTCCTTTGACAAGTCCCGGGCAATAGCTAGAGGCTGGCGCTGACATCAAAATGTCAACTTCCCTTTCCTTCCCAGAGTTGATAAGTGATGTTTACAGAACGATGCATTCAGGAGTGACAGATTTCTGCAGGATTTGTGTCCTTTCCAGGCTGCACTCCCTGACATCTGAATCATCCTTCCCCGTGGAGAGTGTCTCTGAGATTGAGTTACAAGGAAAGGTAGTCTCTTTTGGTTACAGTGAAAAGGAGCCTGGTGGGTTCTCTATGTGTCTTCTAGAGGAGGGCAAGTGGGTGTCCTAGAAAAGAACACACAGTTTCTTTTTCTCCCTTGTGGGGGAGCAAGGCAAGAGTGGAGGAATGCAGCAGGAATGATCAAGCCCGAGTTCTAATCGCATTTCTGTAATTGGTGTGTGACCTTTGTTGGCTCCCTCCCTCTCTGGGCTGTGTGGCCATCTTAAGACTGAGAGTATAGGGCTAACTTTCAAAGCTGAAGGTTCCTGTGTCTTTAACTTTCATAGGTCTGTAGCACCTGCATTCTCTCCGACTCACTCTCTACCTATCCTTTTAAAAGGAAACATTGTAGACTTTTCACTGTAGTTTAAGGCCTCTGGAAAAGTACCAAAGAGAGGATTGTTCATGGTGTATATATTCTCCAACTAAAAAAATTAAAACCAATGAAACAAACAAAAAACGAAAGCAAAGGCATCACAGTTAGAAATGTTGACCCTTTCCCTGTAACAAGTCTTTCCCTGTCCCGCCAGCCAGCTCCCAAATAACCACACAGAGACTTATTAATTAGAAAGCTTGGCCTTAGCTTAGGCTTGCCCCACTAGCTCTTATAGCTTAAATTAACCCATATTTTTATTAATCTATGTTCTAACACATGGCTTTTACCTCTCTTCCATTTTGTGTGTCCAACTTGTTCTGCATCTAGATGGCATCTCCTGCGTGCCTTGATTATCTGTCTCCTCTTCCTCTCTGCCCAGAAGTCCCGCCTATCTCTCTTGCCTAGCTATTAGCCGTACAGCTTTTTACTGCACCAATCACAGCAATCCATCTTCACACAGTGTGCAAATATCCCACAACATTTCCCTACCTCAAAATTCTCATCTGTCAGTGTACTAGATAATCAGAAAGGATTTTCTTCGGGCCCCAGAGCTTCAATTACAAATGGCACCTTAAAGACTTTGCCAAAAAGCCACACCTTTTTTTTTTTTATTTTTTATTTTATTTTTATTTTTTTATTTACAACATTTTTTTTTTTTTTGGTTTTTCGAGACAAGGTTTCTCTGTGTAGCTTTGTGCCTCTCCTGGAACTCACTTGGTAGCCCAGGCTGGCCTCGAACTCACAGAGATCCGCCTGGCTCTGCCTCCCAAGTGCTGGGATTAAAGGCGTGCGCCACCACCGCCCGGCTATTTACAACATTTTTTAAGGAGCTGGGGAGGCAGGAGAACCAGAAGTTCATGGTCATCTTTGGCTACATACTGAGTTCCTGACTATTCTAGGTTACTTGGGATTTTGTCAAAAACAAAACAAACAAACAAACAAACAACAAAAACAGGGCAGGAGGGATGGCCCTGCAGTAGAACACTTGCTGCTCTTACAGGGCATTTAGTTCCCAGGCATTCGTTCACCGTCATCCCCATGCCAGGGATCCAGTGTCCTCTTCTGGCCTTTATGGGAACCAGGCACACACATTATATACATACATACATGCAGGCAAAACAGTCATATACACAAAGTAAATTTAAAAACAAAACAAAGCAGAAAACAAAACAAACCCCCCAAACCCCAACAATAAATAATAAGTCTTTTGGGATGGAGTCTTACTTTGTAGCCCATGCTTGCCAGAACCTCTTTATGTATCCCAGGCTAGCCTGGACCTTAGGATCCTCCAGCCTCTACTTCCCAAGTGCTAGGATTTAAAGGTATATGACACCTCCCTCAGCATGCCACACATCTTAATAGACCATAGTCTAACTTTGTTTGTCACATTATAACCATGGAAATGTCCCCTCCTCCCATTTTGGTGACACCCTTATGGGTAGTCCAGGGCCCATGCCTTATTTCTAGGAGGTCCTGTCCAGTCTGATAGACAGATCCATCAAATGCATGGTTGTTGGTTTGTCTTGGATTAACATGCTTCCATGCCTCAAGCACCCTCCTACCTTTCTTTTCCAGTCCTAAAGCCCACTCACTCTTGGGAGACTGCCTCCTTGAGAAGCATCCCATCCCCCACACAAAGCCATGGTGATCTCTTTTGCTGTCTCTCTGAAGGTCCTTTTTCCTAGGTCCTGGGTATATGTCTCAATTGAAGAGCATCCTTCCAGAAAACCCTGGAGGGGTGAGGTGGAGATGTAGACTAGTTCTCAGGTCACACAGCCAAGCAATGACAATCCCAGAACCCCGGGCTAAGGAGTTTTATTCCATTGCCTGTTTCTCTCCATAGAAACTCATTAAAACAAGAAGACATGGGTGCCTCAGGTCAGAGTGTGGACAAAATGGTACATGGTGGTTATAGCAGACAGTATTGGTCCTCTGTCCAAATCCCTCTTTCCAGGCTGTGGACTCACACTGTTCCCTCATCTGCCAAAGTGGGGATCACAGAACCCCTCTAGAGGTTTCCAGCTGTGCTTGGCTCAGACTATGTGCTCTTAACCATTCTGCTTGAGTAAGGATCACCAGGCTAGAGCACGCCTCCCTGTGGGACCTGTAGATCTTGAAGCTCAGAAGTCTCCCCTCAGACCTCCAGGCTTAGTGAGCCCACAGTAAAAACAGATGGTGTTTACCGAGCCCGTAGTGTAAGCAAGTGCTCTAGACTCCAGCTCGCTAAACCCATGCGTCTACCTGAGGAGCGGGCTTTGCTCCATATTATACAGATGGGAAATCTGAGGGTCAGAAACACAGAGTGATTTGCCTGGTGTTTGGATCTCAGTCCTCGTTGTCTCCATTCCAGAGCCTCTGCTTTCAACTGCTGCTCTTCTAGCTCCTTTGGAAAACTACGCGAGGCTTTTTTCTAAGGTTTCCACTTGAGGTCCAGGACTGATGGGTCCCATCCCGCACCTCACCTCCTTTGCCTTTCTTTCTCCTCCTGGGCCTCCTTCCCTTTGCAGCCTTGTTACTGCAGAGCAGGCAAAGCGGGGAGAGGGGCCGGGAGGACCAAAGCTAACTGTGCATCTGGTGTGTTATTTGGGATGCAGATGGGATGGGACAGGGAAGCAAAGAAGGCTGGGAATGAGCCCTCCCTAGGGCTGCCCCCGACAGACCTCTGTGTTGCTTGTGGGGACTGTTGGAGCCATCCCAGCAATGCCAGGAGCCATGGTTTCTACATAGAGCAGGGAGCCCTTCTCTCTCACTGTGGAGCTCTCCGATGCATCCCTACTTTAAGATCCAGGGATCACAGTCTCCCCTCCCTGGTGGTACCACACCCAGGTTCCCATCTTGATGTCTGAAATCTGCTTATATGTGTGTAGATCCACTGCCCTGCCCCCCCACCCCCATTTCACAAAGCTTCTAATGCCTTTCTTGTGATTCTGCCAGCAAGGAAATCAAGGTCAGGGAGACTGGCCAAGTGCTTCTCTTCTGAGAGGCTTTTAAGGGAGAGCGAATGAAGTTGGTGACCATTGAGGGAGGAGGACTGGAGAGATGACTTCCAGGAGAGAAAAAAGAATGGATGGAGTACCCTGCTGGGCTCTGGGCTGCAGGATGAATAAAGCCAAAAGCATCAGGCTGGACTGGAGAGGTGAGACACCCCCCAGGCCTCAGCTTCGCATCAGTTGTCTGGGAGTCATCCCACAGAGTGGAACTGGTTAGCTCTTGCAGCGTGTCTTAGCTAGCTCCTGACATGTTCATCTGGGAGTCATCCCCACAGAGTGGAACTGGTTAGCTCTTGTAGCATGTCTTAGCTAGCTCTTGACATGTTCAGCTCTCTTCTGCAGCTCCGGCCTGGATGAAGGGCTTCTTATCAGCTCTCACCTGGACTGGCTCATCCAGCTCCTCCCTAGTCTTGGTCTCCCTGCTTGTCTCTCCCTTCCACCCATTTCTACTTGTAGCCTGAGGAATCTTCTAAAATGTGCATTTGACTTGGACATGCCAGGCCTGGGCTCGGACCCTTCAGTTCCATCCCAGCTAATGCAGGGTAAATTCAGACTCATTCACCTTTTAGGCAAAGTGTCTGTCACTCTGTCTCTCACTGATCCTCCATAGTGGGGACCTCTAAGGTCCCCCTCATGTTTGATGATAATCTAGGACTCACGGACTCAGAAGAGCTGTTCTAGTGTGATGGTTTATTGCAGTAAAAGGATGTGTTGAAGTCAGCCAAGGACAAAAGTTTTAAAAAGTTTCCTTTGTGTGGCCCCACACATGGTGTGACCCAGCCCAACGATGTAGGACATCACCTGAAAAGTATTGCAGCTACAAAAACTTCCCTGTGCCTCAGTATCCAGGGTCTCTTTGGGGGACAGTCACAGAAGTGTGCACGTCTCCTGTAACTGACCTCAGCTCCTTAGTCTCCATCCTGTCCACTACTCTCAGAAACCAAACTGACGTAGTGTACTCTAGGACCCCAGGCAGACAAGAGCAGGCCTTCCCTATGAGGAGTAGCATTAGCACAAACTGGTTGGTATGACCCACACCCTGGTGATAAAAAGTCACTCTGACAGGCAGAATCTTCCAAGGGCTCAGAGGTGCCTCCCAGGTCCAGGTCCTGGTCCAGGTCCAGGTCTGCCTCCTTTGGAATTCATAGAGTTTGAGGGCCACCTGTGGGTCAACCCTTCCTTCCATGTTTTCCAGCCTCACATCCAGTGGTCTCTCGTACACACTTGACATTTTAGCCATATTGTTTAGTCTACACACGAATGTACTTCTGCCCAGCATTTTCTTCCTCCTACCTCTTCATAGTCTAGGGAAGGACTTTTACTTATTCATAGGCCCACAGGGAAACCACCCTTGTTGTGAAGCTTTTCCTGACCCCATGCAGGCATACTTCTTCACTTCGTGTCTATCTATGCCTCTTGCCATCAGCAGGTCATTTCATGCTCTGTGAATAGGTTGCACATGCAGTAGAATGCACCATGGATTCTATTGTTTAGTATGGGGAGCAAGTGGTCCATTAGAAAAAGTTTGTTTTTGTACTTAAAAAAGCAATGCTTGCTCGTGATGGAGGAATGTGGACAGCACACTCAATTTCAGGCTTGTCTCCCCAGGGCTCTCTAAATACTAATCACTGTAGTCATAGTGACCATGAGATGTGGTCCTAGCTCTGCCTCCAGGTCTTGCCTGATGTTACCTAAATCTCTCTGAGGCTGGGAACCAGATGGCTCCACACATGTGCCCACTTCTGTCTGTGTGGAGTGGGCTGGGGGATGAAGAACAGAGTATAGAGGAAGTAAGGTACTTATCCTCTTCCTCTCTGCAGGATGTGGACATGGTGTAGGCATGAGCTCCAGGAAGTCTTCCCAAACGTGCTGATTCTTGGGCTAGACCTTGAATTTAGGATTTTGCTCAAAGACTAAAAGGCAACTTTCTAGGGTAAGGTTGTAGAATAAAAGGGATGGCTGGTAGAACCTGAAGTGGTGTGCTCCCCTGTCTCCAAGATACCTACCTCCAAGTGTGACATGTAACTGGACTCCCCTTTGATCCCAGGTTGGGGCCGACCTTGCTGAATCTCTAGTCTCAAGTTCTGTTTTGGTCACGAGGCTTCTATGGGATTCTTGGTCATTTGGCTCTGGACATGTGTGAAGTTCTAATTGAGGCTCCAAAAAGCAGGCTGATTAAAGCGGAGTGACACAAGGAAAAACACAGGGGAGATGTGTACTAACGCAGATGTCAAGTGACCCCAGGTGGCTCTGGTTCGTGCCAGCCTCAGGCCTATAAATACATGGATGGGCTCCTCTCTCTTCTGAAGCGACAAGCCCTGGGGCCAGGAGCCAGCCTGTGATATTCCATTATGCCACAGTTGTCCTTGTAGGGCATCGCTGGAGCAAATGTGACCTTTGGAGGCCAACTTGTCTCTGTTGACATCATAGTGAAGCCGGTACCCTCTTCCTGCCCGATCACCTGTCTGGTTTCCCAGTCTCTCCTCCCCTCACCACTGCTTCCTGATGTGGCAACTAGGACATTTTGTTCCTTATTCTTCAGACTTTAAGGCTGTTGAGAGGATCGCCAAACCTCAATGAGGCGTTTTGTTCAAAGTGACTTTGTTTTGGTGAAATTTCCAGGATCTTCCATTGGTTGAGGATGCTTCTAAATCCAGTTCTGTTTTCTAAGACCTTCCTCCTTACTGTGTTTAAATCCCCAGCTTGCCACATCCTGGTGCTGGAGACTCAGGCAGGTTACTTACCCACCACACTACCTGTGAAGTAGGGTGGTCATACTACGTTTCTTGGTGTTCTGTTAGCATTGAATGAGGACATCCTCCTGTCATAGGTGACATGTAAACGTTTAGAAATGGTTATGGGGATTAGGGTTGTTCTATTGGATTTAATTCCTATCTTTAACTCTAGACTACAGAACAGTGTGGGGTGCTGGGAGAGCTGGGTGTGAAGCAGAAAGGTATCTGGGATACTGTACTAAAGTCAACTTCTCCTCTTTCATCTGAGCTTGGTTAGAGGAAACTGATAGGGTGGATTAGATCAGAGACAAGAAACGGTGAAGGATGTCTCCTGTCTGGACATTGTCACCGATTTCCTGCTGGACCCGGATAGGCTGTTAGGATCTTGTGAACCAACCCTCCAGGAGCCACTGGAAGTTAAAGAAAACCAGGTATGGTGGTGTGTGCCTGTCATCCCAGCACTCAGGAGGTGGAGGCAGGAGGATCAGGAGTTTAAGGCCAGCCTCAGCTACCCAGAGAGTTTGAGACATGGTCTCCTGTTATCTGGGTTTCTCAACATACCTGGCTTTCTTCATGTTTAGTTTTTAAACTTTTTTTTTTTTTTTAGTTTCAATTTTGCCCCTGGCAGATAAAACTAATCAATTATAATGGTCTTTTGTTGAGAGCTCAGTTGCTACCTAACAATCCCCAACGAGGCAGCCATGGCCATAAGTCAGGACCGACAGATGAAACAAAGTCTGTGTACTATCAAGTATTAAAATATGTCAAATAATTGCTCTAACAAATCAGTATCAAAATCTTGAGAAATAAACAACAACAACAACAAACTTGTTGCAAACTCATTTTAAATTGGTGGGGGGAAGATTGGCTCCATATAGCCATTTAGAGACCCAGGCTTCTTCTAGAATGTGGCTGGACTCTACTTCAAAACTTGTAAAATTTCCTGTCTACAAGGAAGGCTGGGAAACTCAGTCCTACTGTGTAGAAAGAACAGAATGCAAACAGTGGTGGGCTCTAGAAATGTCTGTTTCACCCACTGAAATAACAGGGATTCCCCTGAAGGGCTGAGGTATTGAGAAGACTTGAAAGAGGCCTTAGAAAGCTGTGAGAGTGATATAGGTTTTGACCATGCTGGAGGGGGAGTAGGAAGGCCCTCTGGATAGAGAAAGAACAGGTAGGTCTGTATTAGTCTATTTACTGTTACCATAACAAAACAGTCACAAGGCTGAGTACTTACACAGAAAAAGGGTACACCAGGGTCACAATGGTGAATGGCACCACAATGACAGGAGTGGATGCAGTAAGAAGGGTCACATTACCACACACAACACCAGAGTAAAGCAGTGGGTTTTTATTTAATAACTTACTCTTGAGATGGGTAATTCAGGGTCCTCTGGGAACTGTATTAATCCGTTCTGAGGGAACATTCCTAATTACCTAGAACCTCCCACTAGACCCCATCTTATAAAGCTCCTAGATCTTTTAACATTGCACACTAAGAACCAAGCTTTTAAACACAGAAACCTCTTGGGGGGTGAGAGGTGGGAGAGCGTGCTCAAACTACATGCAGGACCTACCAAGGCGGGAACCGTCTGCCCTTGGCCAAGAAGAGAAAGTTGACAAGATTGGCGGCACTCAGGATTATAGGGAAAAATCCTGGGCAAATGGGACAAAGTTATGGTGGGTCCTTGTCTGTAACAATACATCCTTTAAGTGGCACACATCTAGACAAGTAGTTGTTACCTTTGTTGCTGTGACAAAATACCGAGGAGAGCAACCTCAGGGAGGAAGGAGGGGCTTATTTTGGCTCCAGTGCGAGGGGCAGACTATCATGGCAGGAAAGTCACCCAGCAGGAGTGAAAGGCAGCAGGGCATGTCTTGTCTACAGCCAGGAAGCAGAGAGAGATGAATGCAGGTGTTCAGCTGCTCTCTCCTTTTCATTCAGTCTGGGGCCTCAGCCCAGTGGATGGCTCCCCTTCACATATACCCAGATGTGTTTCCACGGTGATGGACAGTGAAGATCAACCAGCACAGCTTTGTAGCAGTCACCTGATGCTCTCTTTCTCTCAGTATCTGGTTTTCCTTCTCTTGCCATTTTTCCGTGAGCCTAGCTGCCTAGTCAAGAATCACGGCTGCTTTCAAGTTTCTTGGAATCCTGTTCTTCAGTGTTGCAGAGAGAATCCCCAGTGAGAAGAGGGTGGCCTGGGATGAGGAAGTACTAGCTTTGAGGCCATTTTTGCATCTTCCCCTATTTGCATTTATTATCATGTACTAATGATTCACAGAGAGCCTTGCCCTTTGTGGGCTCCCAGTGTGGGCTCGCATTAATTTACATTGCTTTTGAAAAGCAATCAAGGAGGGAATTAAGTGATCATCCATCAAAGGGAGAAAAATGTGCTGTGCTGTAACTGCCCTTGTTAGGCTGCGCAGGAACCATGGGAAGATCCTCCTGAGCTCCCCAGCCCTTTTCGGCTTTGGTCACCTGACCTTTTGTCAGCACTGGAGTGGATGGAAAGGAAGACGCGGAGGAGGAGAGGATGCTGGACCGAGCCAGCCTCCTTCTTTTGCTTCGCCTCCTCCTCTGGACAAGGGAGAGGTAGCTCAGATGATCTCCGGTAGCCCTCCCTTTAGGTCTTCCACTCTGCCAGTTCTTCTGAAGACAGATGCTTGTATGTCATCACAAATGGAGGCAATTACCTGCTCATAATCCATACAGTTCCCTTGTGCAGGCTTCCCTGGGACATTATGAGGACTAGAAAAGTGAATTAACATTTTTATTTCTCTATTCTGCTACAGTTGTTCAGTGCTGTTAATCCAGGCTGTGTGCTTTTTGTGATTGAGGTATAATATATATACAGGGAACTGTATATCTGTGCAGGCTGCTGCTTACAGTCTCTTGTTTGTTGTGTTTTGTTTTGTTTTGAAATGGTCTCATGTAGCCCAAGCTAGCCTCCTATTAGTTATGTACCTGAGGATAGCCTTGAATCCCTATTCTGTTTCCAACTTCCCTAATACCTGGATCACAGGTGTGTGCTGCCGCACACAGCTGCTTGTGATTGTTGTTTTATGATCACCTTCTTTCCTTCCTCTGCATCCTTCTGATGTGGGATGGCCACAGAAAGGGACCTGGGCCATAGTACCAGATCTGTCGCCTCCATAGGCTTTTGGAAGTGGGTAGTTTGCTTGGTGAGTGCAAGGTTTGGCTGTGGACCTGAGTTCTGTTTCTGTGTGTGATGACTTTTGAGATGTGAAGATGCTCTGAGGATGTCATTGATCATATAAGCCACATATTATGTAGCTTGCGTGAGATTGCCTGGGGAGTGCACAACCAGGAGACCAGAGGAAGCTGGAGAGGGGGCCTAAGAGATCAAAGAGATTGGCAGAGAAAAAAAAAGTGACAGGGAACATACTCATCAACACAGAGCAGCAAGAGGAGGGGCAACAGTTTGGAATATGCAGGCCATGGGGACTGAGGGCAGGGACAGAAAGGTGGTGGTGGGAAGGAGATGCATACCAGCTGCTGGAGCTGCTGTGGAGAGGGGAGAGGAGCATGGGGGAGGAACCACTGTGTTGGTAATGAGGAGGGTGGTAGACTGCCCTGGCTCCAGAGTTACAGGAAGGTGACACACGGAGAGGATGAATGCTTGGCACTTTAGCACAGGGTTTGTGCCTGGGTTGGTGTGGCTCCCCCATAATCACTGTCCATCTCCCCTCAATTATGGAAAGTGACAGTGATTAAATCCTACCCCCAGCCCTTTCCTCAGTGAATCTACCCACCTTCTTGCTTCTCTGGGACTTTTAATCTTATAGGCACATTGCTATGCTACAGAAAGATTGCTATGAAAACTGTCTGCCAAAGGAAAAAAAATAAGATATAGGGAGAATTCAGTGTTCATTAGCTATAGAACGGGCTAATTAACCTTGCTCCGGGCTGTCAGAATATGAAGCTGCTCCTCTGTAAAGCACACTGCCCTCAGTATTTATTCAAATGGAGCTTATTGATCGGACTGACCCAAATCGAGTAGATTTCAATAACTGTAAATAACATCTATGCTGGGCCACCTAAGGATGTAGAGTGATTGTTCCCGGGGCCAGATGGGCAGCTTGAGTTAGAGTTGGTCTTGCTTCATTCTTTTGTTTCACTTTTAGCTGGGCTCTGTACCTGTAAAATGGGGTAAGTGATCTTGATTGGCAACTTATATAAGGCCTAAGTGTGGTTTTTATACCTTGTGCTTAGTGCTGCTGCCAAAATTCCTACCTCGAGGGAGACGTAAGTGGCATCCACCCTCTTCTCCTAAGGTCCTACCAGCAAACCAAAGCACGGCTCCGTCACAGGGCACCCTGAGGAGCCAATGAGTTCCTTGGGATTACTTAGAGTATAGCCGCAAGGTCATGACAGAGGAGTGTGGGTGACCCCAAAGCAGCTGCGTAGATGATGGCTTCCCCATAGTCACACAAAAGGGCTCCTTTCCCCTTGTTCTTCCTCAGCCTATATTCTCTAGCACCTCCCCTAGACCCCAAGGCTACCTGAAATTCGCGCATAGTTGCAGGCATATGGCTGGAGGGGCTGGACTATCTATCAGGTGAGGGTCCAGTGGCCCTCCCTAGCTCTCTTCTGAGAGAATGACAACAGGTAGGCATAGATGATTTCATGAAGACAGTGGCAGTTTAGCTCGGAGAATAGCTCCTTCCAATAGGTACCTTCAGCACAAGGTGGCATTGAGAATATGCCCCCCCCCCAAAAAAAAAAGCCAGGCATGGTGGCTCATACCTTTAATCCCAGCACTCAGTGGGGCAGAGGCAGGCTCTGTGAGTCTGAAACCAACTTGGTCTACAAAGTGAGTTCCAGGACAGCCAGGACTGTTACACAGAGAAACTCTGTGATGAAATCTGCCCCCCCCCAAATAAATAAAAACAAAGAATGTGGCAATCAAGCACTTCCAGAGTATCCTCAGTGCTGGAACAGAATGACTAGCATAGCATTCTTCTGCTGGAGGCATTACCAACTGACTAAGGAAGACACACTCTTCATGTAGTTGGCCCTCCCGTGTACACAGGCTTTCGCACTTGCACACTCAACTGACCTTTTTTCACATATATTCAAACCAACAAACAAACCCCCAGACAAAAAACATCCATACTGGACAAGGACAGACTGATTTCCTTGTCAGCATTCCCAACAGTGCAACCCAATGGCTGCTGACATCTTACTTACATGAATTAGAAATAAATAATCTAGAGGAGACTGCAAGTCCACCGGAGGGTTAAGTGTACTAAGTGTACAGTTTCTACATCATTTCCCACAAAGAACTTGTACAACTCTGTGTGTGTGTGTGTGTGAGAGAGAGAGAGAGAGAGAGAGAGAGAGAGAGAGAGAGAGAGAGAGGAAGAGAGAGACAGAGAGAGACAGAGAAAGAGAGAGAGACAGAGAGAGAGAGGAAGAGAGAGAGAGAGAGAGAGAGAGAGAGAGAGAGAGAGAGAGAGAGAGAGAGAGAGAGAGAGAGAGAGAGAGAGAACTGTCCTCAGGAAATAATCACAAGGCGATGTGGTAAAGGTAATGAGGGGAACTTAGGTACTTACTGTGAGACCACAGACGAGGAGAGAAGACAGACTCCCTGGGCGAGGTAGGCAAAGCTCCCTTGGAGGACTCTTTTAAGCTAGCCCTCGAAGGCAAGAAGAATGGAGTGAGGCATGGGAGACTCTGAGTCCATAGGTCATGGGGTTCAGACAGCTTGGTGGGAATAGCAGGGTACAGCCTGGTTCAGGTAGGAGTTGGTACTTGTTTGTAAGTGCCCCAGAGTTTGCAAAGGGCAGTGTGGTTGGGGGATGCTAAGTTGTCTGGGCAGTCAGCAGAGCATAGGAGTAGAGGTTAACCAGACACAGCACCTCTGCTCACTGCCTAACCCTCCACCCAGTGCTGCTAGGAGCCTTCTGGAAGGCAGCAAGCTTGAAATCAGAAGACAACTTCCAGAGCTGGTTTTTTCCTATTATCGTGTGGGTCCCAGGGATTGGACTCAGGTCATCAAGTTTGGTTGCAAGCACTCTTACCCACTTAACCATCTTGCCAGCCCATACCCAAGCTCTCTCAGTCTGTTTCTATTCTTCTTTTTAAAATTATGTATTTATTTACTTTATATGTCTGAGTGCTTTGTCTGCATGTATATCATGTGAATGCCTGGTGCCTTCAGAGGCCAGAAGAGGTTATCAGATCCCTTGGGACTGCACTTATAGATGATTGTGAGCTGCCATGTGATTGCTAGGAATTAAACCCAGGTCCTCTGAAAGAGCAGTCAGTGCTCTTAACTGTTGGGACACCTCTCCAGCCCCAGTTTCTGTTCTTTGTTCTTCTTATCTCATGCATCAACACTTCTCAGCACCTGCCCAGCAAATACCCCTTAGAAGTGGGCAGCCACTCATGCACCTGCCTCTTCTTTACTGAGTCCCACTCACAGAAGACTCCTTCCTCTGGGCTTTCTTTTGGGATCACTCCATCCTCCATCTTCTCTTCCCTTTTCTGGAGCCCAGGATGTCTAATGACAGGGACTGGAAATGGCTGAGACCAAAGTAAATGGGGGATGGAGAAGCTCAACTTGGTGAAAATGGTATATGGTACTCAAGGGTTCTCATCCTGATGGAGAGCTGGACGTGCAGGCAGGTGTAGGGGTCAGCAGTGCTCGTGAAACCACAGATGTGCAGTAGGTTGCTAGAACACAGCACAGGGGAGTCGGAGTCAGGAGCTCTTGGGAATCAAAGGGGAAAATTGTGGTCTAGGGGGTAAGAACAAGAGCAAGGAACACAGGGATGACTGGCAAGTTACATGTTCAGCCAGCATACAGGGATTTAGGAACAAGCGAGGCGAGGCCCTGCCGGTTTGCTGTGGAAGATGCAGGGCGGGGCTGGGGCTCATTTAGATCTTCTTGCTTAGGGGCCGGTTTTGGAGGTAGAGAAGAGGCTCTTGGGAAGAGATGCCAGCATGAGGAACTGGGCTGGTTGGATCACCTCTTCTAACCTTTCCTATAAAGCTGTAAATGATCTCTTAATCATCCACTGGATCTTAGCTTCCACATAATGCCTTTTACACAGTGACTCCGCCTGGCTCCCATGTGGGACCATAGCTGCCTTCAGGGCAGGACCTGTGGTTGCATATCTGATGACAATAATGGCATTCCTGAGAGCAGCGAGCATCTGCTGAGCACAGTCACCTCAAGCCTCACATCAAACCTGAACACCCGGGCCGGAAGGCCCCACAGCCAGTACCCACTGCCGCCGCCCAGATTTGTATCAAGGCAGATGCCAAGTCTGCCATTTATTTATTTTTGATGTTTTGAGACAGGATCTCTTGTAGCCAGGCTGGCCTTGTGCTACCAATCTTCCTGCCTCTGCTTACCAAGTGCTAGGATTGAAGATGCACAGCACCTTTGCCCTACTACAAAGTCCCCACTTTTAACCCCATGCTTTGCCATGGAACAAAATCATTTCAGTCCCTGGAAACTAGTATTAAAGGCCTTGACTGAGAGGAGGTGCATTATCATGCTTTTCCTCACCATGGCCTCTGGCATCACCTTGTCCCATCCCTCTGTAGATGAATGAATTGATTGATGGCTTGCATCGGGAGGAGATGGATGCAGGCAGCATGGGGTGGGGGGCTGGGGGTAGGGTAGAGGGGGTAGGGGCGCTGGTGAAGTTCCTTTTCTTCCTTCAGCCTCTTTGGAGAGGAGCCTCCTGAGAGCAGATGGAAATGTCTGCAGAGTGTTTTTCAGACTGCCCCAGAAAGCATTCTGCCTGGCAACAAAGAGCCTTTCAGAATGCAGCTCCTAGAGGAGGCAGGAGCCTGCAAGCTGAGATCCAAGAGGGGTTGGAATCGTTACTGCATCTGGCTGTACAAAAGAGGCCAGCCACAGAGGATTGAGTTTCAGCTCCGGGTACAGCTGGAGGGGCTGCGGAGGCTGTGCTGGGGGAGGGTGGGGGTTAGGGCTGATGCTGGGGAGGAGGTCTTTAGGCGACTATTACAGTGTGCGTCTGTGATAGCAAATTTGTGTTTGATAGCATAACCATGTGGGTGTGGAAGGACATGCTCAACTAGTTCCCAGGGGGAGGTATGTGCTTGAATTAAGAGTAGTTTAAGATTGTAAAAGCAATATATGCTTGCTATAAATGTTCAGATATTCTAGAGGCATATAAACAGAAAGCCCGAGTTACCTGTCTTAGATACTCTGTTAACATCTTAGAATGTGCTTTCTCAGGCTTAGGTTTGTGTGTGTTTGTGTACAATATTTTACATGCAGTGGCCCTTCCTGTGGAAGTATTCTAGTCACATTTCTGTTACTATAACAGATGTTCTGGACAGTTAGTTTATAGAGAGAAAAGGTTGATTTCATCTCAGAGTTTCTGAGGTTTTAGTACTGGTGCGTTGGCCTTATTGTTTTTCAGTTTGTGGTAAGAGGGCAACATGGTGGGAGCTTTGGCAGAGGAGACCCAGTCACCCCACACCCAGGAAGCAAAAGAGAGAAGGAGGAAGGGCCTGCAGTCCCACAATCCAGTTCATTCGTATCCAAAATGACTTGAGGGCCTCCTGAAGGTCCCACCACTTCCTAGTAGCGCCACCCTGGGGATCAAAGTGTCAACACATGGGTCTTGGGGGATGGTTAAGATCCAGTGAGAGCGGAAGAGCTGCTGCAGAAGGCACCTGCTGCTGAGAGCCATCCAGACTGCTTGGCCTACAACCAACAGAAATGCCTTGCCTCTCTGTTCTGGAGACTGGAAGTCTGGAAGCGTGTTCTTGCTGACTGCTCTAAGAGAGAATCCTTCCTTGCCTCTTCTGACCTTGGGTATGTGCCAGCAATCCTTGGAGTTGTTGGCTTGCAGCTGCCTCCTTCTAGTTCATGGCCATCTTCTTCCTGTGACTTCATGCCATTTTTTTTTCTGTGGTACCTGAGGGTATGAGTCATATTGGATCAGAACCTGTCCTGATGACTTCATTTTATTTTGATCACCTCTGTAAGATCTTATGATTAATAGTCACATTTAGAGACCTTGGAGGGTCAGAACTTCAGTCTATCTTTGGGGGGACTCAGTGTACCTTAAAACAATTTTAAACTATGAAGGTCATTTTGGATCACCCTTGAAAGCAGAGAACCTTCTCTGGCTAGAAGCAGAGGATACCAGCTGGGTGAGGTGGTTCACACTTGTATAAGGACTTGGGATGCTGAGGCAGGAGGATTTTGAGTTGGGAGCCAACTTGGGGTGTATAGTAGGACCACCTCAATAAACCAAACTAAACCAAACAGAGGAGAAGGAGGTGGAGGAAGAGGAGAAGGAGGAAAAGCGGGAGGAAGGGGAGGAATTGACAGGCTCGGTATGTCCCATCTTTGACTCCGAGATACAGGAGTCCCATGCAAAAACTAGACAGAGGCCTGAGGAGCTAAGGGTGTCCTCCATAAGCTGGCAGCTCACCAGGAAATGGAGACCCTCGCTCTAACTGCAAGGAACTAGATTCTGCAGCAGTCATAATCCACCCAGAAGATGAGTCTTCCAGAATCTTCAAATAAGAGTTTAGGCAGTGATCACCTTGACTTCAGCCTTGTAAGACTCTTACCAAAAACTCAGCTCTGTCTGGACTAACAGTCTACAGGAGCTGTGAGACAATAAATTTGGGTTCTGCTAAGTTACAAGTCTGTGCAACTTTGTTCCAGGAGGAACAGAAAATGAACATACTTTCCCCTTAGGTTGGCCTTTCCATCCCTTAAACCAAATAAATACTAGTGACTTCTCAGGGCTTCTTGTCTACTGTCCTGAGTCTTTGAATGATGTCACTCACCCGATACGGCTGACACTTCCTGGTGCAGAAGCCAGTGGACAGTTTACTTGGGGCACTGAGAAAAGCCTCTTCACCCTGCAAAGGGGATGTTGCCAGGTGCCCTCTGGGGCCCTGTTCAGCTTAGGATCTGCGTGGGGCAGGAAGAGATACTTTGTGTTTCCTTCAGACAGGGGACGTTCTCTGGCAACTGCATGGGCCTGGGTAGATTCACAGAGGAGCCTGGACCCAGCAAGCCTCTGAAGAGTTGGCCCGCCTTTGGGAAGCTTGCTGGCTTTGGGTTTCTGGTGTGATTGCAGGGTATGTCTTTCTGCCCACGCCTTCTGACTCTAGTCACTTTGATGACACTTGTCCACAGGAAGTGGGTCAGACCTGAAGGTCATCTACGCCACCGTGTCTGGGACTATCCTGACACCTTCAACCTGGGTCCTCCTTTGTGGTGATGAGAACACAGCGTGTGATTGCCAGCTTCTGCTGTCCAGAGGGGATGTGAGGAGAGGGAGGAGGGACAGGGGAGTCCACAGACCCGGAAGAACTCCACACTTGGCCTCACTTTCTGTGGCTGTGAGCTTGCCTCACCCTTAACCCTCTTCAACTCTGTCTGTCTGTGGGTGGGGACCCAGAAGCCTGTGTTTTGAAGACAGAACTCTGCCATTGAAGGTTCCCTAGTATTTACCATTTGTACTTGGGTGTCCCTTCCTTTGTCTTATTCCCTATGGGCTGACCATGTGTCCTCTCCAAGCTAACCCTCTCCTGGGGTTATGAAGGTCAGTAGAGGAGAACTCATAGCCATCTTTTCTTTCTCTCTTGTAAAGAAATGCTCATGTTTAGCCCAGGTTGGCCTCAAACTTACTCTGTACCTTGATCCTCCTGCTTCTACTTTGCAAGTGCTGGGATTATAGGCCTATCCCACCACACTTAGTTTATGGGTGCTAGGGAACCAATTCTGTGTGTCATGCATGGTAGGGAAGCACTCTACAAAGTAAGCTACAGTCCCAGTACTCTCCCACGTGTCTTGAAGCGTTGTTCTCTTTGAGAGTCTTTCTGACACATCAAACTTCTCTTCACTATGCCAAGAAGTGGGACAGATACTCTGAAATGTTGGCCTGGCAGCCCTCATCCTGGGGGTGAGGCCCATTGTACAGATGAAAAAGTGAAGACAAAGGGCATTCAGGAACTCAAGTGTCCAGCTTCTTGTTTGTAGACTCATTTTGGTTGTTTTCTGCTGTGGCTGCAGCCACCAGGAGCCCATCAGTGACTCTTTGGGTGACATCTTTAACAACAATGTCAGTAATCAGCATCCAGCCATTTTATGCCTTTGATTATTCTCACTTCCCAGATGTGAAACTTGAGACTTAGCTGGGATGAGTAACTTCCACCAGGCCACTTTTTTAGGGTTCAAATTCAGGTATATCTGACTCCAGAGTGTCGACTGGACTGGTCACCTCTGTGCTGCTTGCTTTTAGTTGGGCTGCTCCACCCTCGTACCTGGGATAGCCAGAGAAGCATGCAGAGAGCAGTGGGGAGGTCAGGTAGACCAGAAGGAGTTAGACTCCCACCTCCTACAAGAGGTGTGACCAGGCAACTGACAGCTCAGTATCAGGAAGAGGTGACTTCCCTGTCAGGTGTGATGGAAGAAGAACTTGGGTTCCCGCCAGGCAGGGACTTGCTCAGCCCAATAAAGTTAGGGAATTAAGTTGGGGGCCAGTGAGAAGACATGAAATGTTTGCAGATTTCATTTGAGTTCTGAGCTCAGCTTAACTGATTGTGGAGAGTGGATTTTAAGGGCACATGTTATACCTTGGGCGATTGACTATGTCAGTCAGTGTGTTGCTTAGATAGACGAAAGGCTGTGGGAATTACAGTTTTTCAAAAGGAAGGAGAAGAGAAAGGCGGAGGCTGGTATGAATGAGGAACCCGCCGGGCAGGAGGGAGGCTGCGCCTGGTGAGTCATGAGAGGGAAGATGGGCAGCACTCTGGGGCTGAAACTGCAGCCAAGGAGCTCAAGTCGGTTCAAGCGACCATTTCAGCTGTGGCCTGAGGGTTTGCCAGGCTGTTCCTGTCCCAGCCACAGAAGGACACTGGTCCCTGGGGTCGTCTCTGGGACTGTAGGGGGAACAAACATCATACCCCACTTGTTTCTCTTTCTGGGTCTTTGAGGTTAGGAAGGAAGAGGCACAGACCTCCTTCTCCCTAAAGTCTGTGGGGGAGGGAACAGAATGGAGTTCAGCCTGGGGCGGGGGGGGGGGGGGCATCAAACGGTTGCAAGCCTGGCCTGAGAGTCAAGAGACCCTCGTGCTTTGTGCCTGTGTAACTGTGAGTTTCAGTATCTATCCCTTTAAAACTGAAATACAGCAGTAAGAACCACTGGCTGTAGAAATATAATTCAGATGTGGTGGAAAGAGGCACTTTGGGCTCGTGTGATTGATAAGGGAGAGTTCTGATTATGGGCAGTCAGAGTCTGATGATTCACCTGGAGATGTCAGAGGAGGCCCTCCAGGTTCGAGGACTTCTGTTACAGGCAGGCTTCACCCTTGGGGCTCTCAAGGTGACTTCTAGCTGCTCTGGGCTTGATGTCCACCACCTCACTACCTGGGAGACCTTGGTCTAGATGTTCCTCCAGCAGTCCTGGCACTGATGTCCGTTGGTCCTGCTCGGTCACAGGTCCATCTCAGAGTAGGGTTGCCTTTCTCTCACGGGCCAGGCTAGGGCCACATGATCTGTCCTAGAATTAAAAGTAGAGTCAGTTTCCCAGCGATAATAAGGCCTAAGTATGGGATGTGGTAAGAAAAGGGGTGTGGCTATTTGGCAAATGAAAACTACAGGTAATCTCAGTGTCTAAGGTCTGCTCTGACAGTCCTTGAGAGAAGCCAGTGACCTGGGCATCTGCAATGAGCCCCTGACAATGGGCTCCTTGAGACTAAGCTGGGGTCATGGAGCCCCTTGAGAATACAGTGAAAACCTCTTCCCTAGAAAGACATTTCAGACTGCTAAGCATGGCCTCTGAGGTCCCAGACTGTCCCAGCAGCCTCACTGTTACTTGAATTCACTCGGCTGCCTCCTCCTGAGACCCGTGGGAGGGCCCTGAACTTGACGTTCCTTCTCACCTGGTGAATGCTTCCCATTTGTGTGTTTTTATGGCTCTTTGAACCTTTCCCCAAACTCATTTCAACGGCAGCTTTAAATTTTAATACACACATAACCTAATCTATATTTCATGAATTATTAGAGCAGGGTAGCTGAAAGGCTCCAATCACATGACAATGATAAAGAAAGGACATGTTAATCACCTATTTGACAATTCCATACCGTCTCAATGTATTAAAACATCACACCCTCTCACAAATATATACAAGTTCTGTATATTACCAAATACATTAAAAATGTTTAGGAAGTTAGCAATGGTCTGTCCCCTGACATGATTATTATACACAGAATACATAGATCAGATTATCATACTATATTTCATGAATCTGTACAACTGAAATAGTGATGAGTTTAAAAATTATATTTTATATGACTTGTTTGGTTGTTGTTACTATCTCCTGCCTAACGGAGACTCTATAAAGGGAAGGATGAGTTTGCTTTCGGATGCATAGCGCTCCATAGAGTGTCAGACAAACAGCTGGCTGCCTAAGAGTAGAGAGGGAAGTACATGCTCTCAGTTCCCCTGGACTTTTAGCGGCATGTGTCCCTAGAGTCAGTCTCTGAATTTCATGTGAAGAATCTCAGAATAGGCCGGGCGGTGGTGGCGGCGCACGCCTTTAATCCTGGCACTTGGGAGGCAGAGGCAGGCGGATCTCTGAGTCTGAGGCCAGCTCACTCTACAGAGTAAGTTCCGGGACAGCCAGGGCTACACAGAAAAACCTGTCTCAAAAAACAAAACAAAACAGAAAGAATCTCAGAATCTGGGCTGGAGTAATCTAATACACGCTTCTCTTAGAGAACCACTGTTTATGTTAATAACCACATGTATTTGTAATGATTGTGACTGTCACTAACATTTATTGGGGATCTGTGTCCTGAGTACCCGTGCTTTCCGTCTTCCCAACAAATCCCCAAGGTGAAGCAAACTAGAAGGAGGGAAGGTTTATTTTGACTTACAATGTCAAGGTTTCCGTCTATGAGCATTCGGGCCTTTAACTTTGGGCCTGTGGCAGCACACTAGGGCACAGTGCCTGATGGGGTGGGATCGATCCCTGCACCAGGAAGCAATCACAAAGAATAAGGAACTAGGGTTCCACAATCCACATTTGGGGGCATACCTCCAATGATTTAAGGCCTCCCACTAGGAGACCCCACCTTGTAAATGTACAACTACCTCCCAAGAATACCAAGCAAGGGGCTAAACTTTTAACACAATGGTTCTTGTGTAGCGTTCCAGATCTGAACTATGGTCACATCTTACTGTCCCGTGTCATTCCATAATAATCTGGTGCAGCAAACAGCAGGTGAAGGGAACAATCCTTGGAGGGTTATGAATCTTCAGCTACTGTGTGGGCAGCAGTAGATCTGGTATGTGTCCAAACTCTTTAATCCCTGAAATGCGACCCATCCTACAGTGGGACCAGCTGGCCTCTGTTTAACTTACCCTTGTCTCTCTCCAAATTCATAGGGCATCCTACGGGTCACACCTACTTTGGGACTTGCTGGCAAAGTGCTGGTTTACACTGACCAGGACCAACATCAGAAGAATGGAGGCCTGGCACAACCCCAATCCCACAAATATTTTCTGAGTGTCTCCTGTACCAGGCAGGGTGCTTGGAGTGCCAGAAGCATGGACAGGAAGCCGCATCTCATTGTCCGACCTAGGCGGCCCCACCTACCTGTGGTGCTCACACTTCACAGGTTTCTCTCAGACCATCCGGCTGTGTCTTCCCTCCGGAGTGCTACTCTGAGGTCCTTCCGGGAGTTAGTTCAGCGTGATATGCAAATTCCTTCTGTGAATGTTTATGGGGAACTTTCTGTAGCCTCTGGCCCTGGGCTATGAATTGAGTATTAAAAAAAAGCAAAGGAAAATTATGACCTCTTTTTCCTCTATGCCTGTCACCTGGTAGGGTGACAGGACCATGCATGTGAAGCCATAATAAACCAAAGCAGAAGGTGGGCCGTGGGGTGCCTTCATTAGAAAGATAAACCAACCTGCCGTGGGAGGCCAGAGAGAGGAGTGCTTTCTTTTTCTCTCTTTAATTAACAAAATTAATTTTGGTTTGGGATTTAAGCTTGTGCCTAAATGTTGTAAGAACATCTGGATAGTGGGCCAGCCATTTGCCAGCCTCCTGGATGTTTGGCTGACAGGGTAGGGAACAGTTGGGTGTTCCTAAGCATCCCAGGGAATTATGGGGGTTTTGTGAGGTTGAGGGACTGGCTTAGAGGGCTTTCTTGGCCTGTGCCAGCCAGTTAGGCAATGCCCATCTGCCCTCACCCTCTTCACACCACCCACTCTGCCCACAGGGCTCCTTCTTCATGACTTGGGCTTATGGAGGAGCCTTAGGGACAAGCCCAGGCTTGCATTTCACTGCTCTCGGTTTCTTCCTCTATCAAATGGGGTCATGGTTGCTCTTCCTAAGGCGTGTGGTAGGGTCAAATGCACAGTGGAGCTTCACAGATGTCCTGGACTATTCTTGTCTTGCCAGGGACCCAGATGAGTTCTACTACAGAAGTAGAGGACTATGGCCTCCTTGGTCTCTATGTCCTTCTGGACCACACAGGCAAATTCAGGCCAGGTGGGGATTCTTTCTTGGTTCCTGGTGTTTTCTGTGACTCTAATTTCTGGGCCTTTACTGTTTTATTAAATGGCATGCTTAGTGTGATGACTGATATTAGTTGTCAACTTGATGCCATCTAGAATTACCTGAGATGGTCCTCTAGGCATTCCTATGGGGGATTGTATTAACTGGGGTTAACTGAAGTGGGGAGACCTTTCAACTGTGGGTGGCACCATCCCCTAGGCTGGGATCTTGGACTATATAAAGAGGAAAAAGTGAGCTGAGCACACACTCACACACATACATCTCTCTCTATGGCTTCTTAACTGTGAATATAAAGTGACCACCTGCTTCAAGCCCCTGCTGCTGAGACCTCCTCACCATGATAGACCGTAACTACAAACTGTGAGCCAAAATGAAAATGAACCCTTTCTCCCTTCAGTTGATTTGTCAAACTGTTTTATCACAGCAATAGAAAAAGTAGCTAAGAGAGATAGTGTGAAGACTTTGGTGTGCGGCTTGCTGCAAAATAAGGGTGAATGAAGTGGCAGGGGTCCCTCTGTCCTCTCCTTCCAGGGCTGAAGTGTATTCTGCTCTCCTAGATGGACCACACTTTGTTTATCCATTTGTCCAGAGCATGAGATTGGTATCTATTCTGTGAAGGCAAAGAGCAGGTTCCAGCCACAAGGATGGAGAGAGGAAGCATGATGGGGAGGGGTCAGGTAGGAGGAGCCAAGGAACCACATGTGTGAAGCTGCTGTGAACTGGCAGGACTGTGTAAAGCTGGGGCACAGGTGGCCCTTTCATTGTGAACTCCTGCAGCGAGCCTCTTGCTAACAGGCAGGCCCAGGGATTGCTTTCCCCCACCTGCTCTTTGCCCTGGCTCTTGTTCCAGTCAGTCCTAACTTTCTCTTTGTCTGTCTGTCTTTCCCACTAGCCAGTGAGCTGCCAGAGTACAGGAACCATTTTGTTTTCATTTCAGCCCACCCTCAAGTATCTTGGTAGGCGTCCATCCTTCACACTCCAGCTGACACCTCCTCAAGGAGGTCAGCCTTTTCAGTGGAAATGCCCGAGGGAGAACGGGGAGCCTCTGGCACGTGGAGACTCCGGGTTGTGCTTGAAACAAGCATGAGGACTTTCACTTTGTCACAGAAGCATGTCCTCTGTGTAAGACCTGCAGTGCACAGACACATGTGACCTGAGTGTGCCATGCTGCCTGTTGGCTGGCTGAAGATTCCTGCTCCGAGGAGTGTGGGACGCACCCCTGGCTCAGAGTGGGCTCCATGTGGCCAAGCCTCCAGCATTAACCCTCACGCCCACACTCCAGCAGAGCCCAGTAGTCTCCCCAGCCACACTCCACCACCCCTCTAGTTGTTCTTGGTAACTTCCAGGCTGCCTCTTACAAGACTCTGCCTGTGTTTACCACCCCCTACCTCCCCCTCCCCCCGCTTGTGGTGTCACCATGCCATCTTAAGTCTGTTCTGCATTAGACCCAGACTCTGCAGTGAAGTCTTCCTGGGGTTCTTCCAGAGTGTTACCAGTCCTGGGGGAGTCCTATTCTGCATGCCTAACTTCCTCTCCCAGTTCCCTCCAGCATGTGAGTGGAGAGCCAGAACACTTTATCCTTCTAAACCTCTGACCTGTGTCTGTGGTTTTTCCACCTAGTGACGGGGAAGGATCTTGTCAGGGCCAGAGACCAGCAGATTTTTTTTTTTTTTTTTTTGGTTTTTCGAGACAGGGTTTCTCTGTGTAGCTTTGCGCCTTTTCCTGGAACTCACTTGGTAGCCCAGGCTGGCCTCGAACTCACAGAGATCCGCCTGGCTCTGCCTCCCGAGTGCTGGGATTAAAGGCGTGCGCCACCACCGCCCAGCTGCAGATCTTAAAGTCATGGGACAAACACTGTACAGTGTCAACCTGGAGCTTGACTGGAAACAGGCGAGACAGGCAGAGACGTGGAGAGGTGGATGTGAGCTGGGGACACAGGTCTGGAGAACTGAGGGAAAATGTCTGTCATGTGTTGTGTTATAGCTCATAGGTTTTCTCCAAGTCCTATGACCAATGGCCATGAATATGAGCTTGTTTAGATAGAGCATCTTTACAGAGGCAGCCGAAGGATGATGATCCCATCCAGGTGTGCTCTACTGCAAAAGACCTGGGGTCCTTCTCAGAGGGGGAAATTGAGGCTGCCAGCCAGCCAGGTGCAGGGGGAGAACTGGAAATCAGGGATGAAGGAGGCACTGTGGAAGTCTGGAAATGCTCATATTGCTGGTAAACCCACAGGAGTTTACCAGCAATGTGAGCATTGTAGGTAGGGAGAAAGGTCTAGAACAGGCTTTCTCTCACATACCTGGAAGGAACCAGTCCTGCCCATGGCATCATCTCAGACATTCAGCTCCCAGAACCAAGGCCATACATCGCTGGTGCTGAGGTCACATGGTCCACATGCCTTGGTGGGGCAGCGGAGGAAGTGAGTATAGCTTTGGGGCACCCAGTGCTTTTACCCTGTGGTTGTGGGTCAGCACATGTCAGAAGCATCCAAGCGCAGATTCTAATAATAATAATAATAATAATAATAATAATAATAATAATATCCCTTTCAGAAGAGTAATAAGAAGTAATAAGAGTTTTTTTTTTTTTTTTTTTTTTGGTTTTTCGAGACAGGGTTTCTCTGTGTAGCTTTGCGCCTTTCCTGGAACTCACTTGGTAGCCCAGGCTGGCCTCGAACTCACAGAGATCCGCCTGCCTCTGCCTCCCGAGTGCTGGGATTAAAGGCGTGCGCCACCACTGCCCGGCGAGTAATAAGAGTTTTAATAATATTCTAACAAAAATGTTTCCATAGCCTTCCAGTTCAGTAATGAGAACCTCAGTTAAATCATATGTGTTATTAGAAGGTTGTTTCATTTCACACACACAAAAAAACCCTTCATTACCCTATGAGATGTGCTGGGTGACCATGTTGAATATTCACTGTGTGTGACCCCAGAGGAGGTGGTCCCAGGTCAGGAGGACAGAACTGAGGTTCACAGATGCTCTAGAATCACGTGGCGGGACAGTGGTAGATCTAAAGGCGCACGTTACTCAGCCTCACATTCTGGCCACGAGCTCACAGTTGGCCTTGAACTTGGAGCAGATCTGACAGTATAATGGTCACTGAACCTTTGTCTGGAGGCTGAAGAGGGGCATTTCCTTGATCTTTTCATGGGAGTGAGGAAGAGGGGCTATATGCCTGTCAGGACCTATCAGGGGCTTCTTGGGGGCTTTGCGGAGGCCAGTGGAGGCCTCAGAGGCTTTCAGGATCCTGTGAGAATGATTCACAGTATCCTGCTGTAGGACTTTGGGATTATAGACAGGAAATAGGAGCTGGCCGCTCAGCGGTGAGACTGGCATCTTCAGGCTTGTGAGCTGTCTCCTGCTGAGGGGCAGAATGGAGCTGAGTCTCAGGATAGCAGCATGTTGTCCAGAGGTGTTCACAATGTTCCTTGGAGCTGCAAAAACCTCATTCTTCTCCCCCGAGTGAAACGCTGAGGGAGACAGAAACCTGGGTAGGATAGAGCCCAAGGCCCAGGTTGAGCCTTTGCTGTGTGGAACCTAGGAGAGTCCCTCCACCTCCCTGAGTCTCAGGCCCTACACTGTGAAGATGACCCCACAAGAGCCTCTGTCTCATTCAACAGAGGTGTGAAGAAAGGCCACAGCAGGGACATTTTGTCATGGCCCCTTCCATGCTATTAACAACAGTAAGAACAGGGACTGTCCATGTGCCTTTGGGGAGAGGGGTCCCGTGGGGAAGGTCATGGTACCTTCTCCATGAAGGAAGACCAGGATTGGGCTCGTTGGGACGTCTCCCAGAGACTCCCAGCTCTGTGCTCACCTCTCTTGGTTGTGTCGGGGTATGACACATTCTCTCGCTCTTCCTGTCCTTTCAGAGTGCTCTCTTCATTTCTCCCAACAGCTTCTTTGCCCTCAGCCCCTCCCAACCCTTTCTACCATAGCTGTCCTGGGTCTTCATGTGCATCTTCTTGGAGCACAAAGAGGAAGGAGATCTCCTAGAGCCAAACAGAAAGATCATACTAGAAGGCCTGACACTTACGAGTTTATTGTGTTGTCTGAGCACAAGGCTTTGCGGGCTTGGAAACTTCCCGTGTGTTTGTAGATTTGAAGGCCATGGGCCCTGGGGCCCTTCATTCTGCTGAAGGCCACTCATACCTCCTGCCTCTAGCCTACTATCTAAATGGCACTGATGCAAACCTCAGTGACCTCTTTTATCAGGTCCTTTCTGTCTTTTATATCTTCTCCACAAATGTCAAACAGAGCTGGGCTGAAGCCCAGACTCCAGGAAGTCATGGTGCGCCATCTCCCACTGGGGGGAAACTTCAGCCCAGCATCTTCTTGCAGCTGAAGAAACTGAGGCTTGGGAGGGAGAGGGGGATGATGACTGACCTAAATGGTTGGATGGAACCCAAGTGTCGTGGAGCTCCCACCCCTTTGTCCTGCAGGAAGTGCCGCTTCTTTCATGGAGCTGCCCACTCGTTGCCAGAGGCACCTCCAGTTTAGAGTACCCCAGAAGACACGCAGGATTCAGAGGATGACTTTGTAGAGTCAGCTCTGTTTCCACCTCCACGTGGGTACCAGGGATTGAACTCGGGTCACCATGCTTTGTTGTGAGCACCCCCAGCTGCTGTGCCTGCCATCTTGCCTGCCCTACTCTGAGTTTGAGTGACGTGTGGGGACTCATGAGCTTGGACCCCAGAGGGAGTTACTTGTTCATGTATTATGCAGGGCAGCTCAGCAGGAATTTCTACTCAGCAGTTAGGATTGCAGGAACATCTTCCTGTTCGTGGAATAAGCAACGGCATGTGGCACCTCCTTGTACATGTTGTTCTTGTACCCTGGTATGTCCCCCGCCCCTGGCCCACTCTCTCTCACTCTTCATCCAACTCCTATTTATCTTTCAAGAACAGTGTCCTTGGCCTGGAGAGATGACTTAGCTGTTAAGAGCACTGACTGCTCTTGCAGAGGACCCAGGTTTGATTCCCAGCACCCACATAGTGGTTCATAGTTGTCTATAATGCCAATTCCAGGATATTTCATACCATCTTCTGTCCTCTCCAGGTTCTACATATTAGTGGTACATGTACATACATGCAGATGAAATACTCATGCACATAAAATAAAGTCTTGTGAACGAACAGTTTTCTGAGTCACGTCCATCACATCTGCCCACAACTCTGCACATAAACAGATATAATATTACAATGTGCTCCTCCCACTAGACTGCAAATTCCCTGAGGGCAGCAGTTGTGTCTTCTGTGGGACAGCTAGAACAGTTTAGTCAGTGCCTCACTTCGGGCAGTTCAGCTTCCGTTCTTTTGACAGTACAATGGTGTAAAGTGTACCTGTACAGCCATTCTGTTTGTCACTTCCAGCACAGAAGTCAATGAATTACATGAGCTGCTCAATGCTTTATTCTGAAACAGGCTTTGCATTAGATGATTTTGCTCTCCTAATGTAGGTTAATGCTGTTGTTCTGTGCATCTGTATCATAGGCTGAGCTAAGTGATGTTTGGTGGCTTAGGTGTGAAGTGAATTGGTGCCATACCATAGTTTCCATTCACTGGCTTTTTGGGATGTCACCCCATCACCTCTTTGCAGTGAGCCTTTATGCTTGTCACTTTCTATGATTTATTTAATTCCATCTTTCACGGCATTCAAAGATGCTTACTATTATTGTCCTTGATTTCTACACGGACATGGAAACTCACAGAAAGGCTTAGAATTTCCCTGGGCTTTTGTAATAGGAGGCAGAGTCTGGCTGTGGCTGCACAGGGTACATCGGGTGGGAGGGGCAGCAGAGGCTAAAATCTTGTCACCTTGCTGGGGAACTGTGAAAATGCATTCTTTTTTTCTGCCTCCTATACATCCACCATGAGGCTTGATGTCAGGTGCCTGCTCTGAACCATTGCAACACAGCGAAATATAAATATGCATATTTGTACCACCAGCGTCTAGCATAGGGCACGAATCCCCAAAACTGAATGAATGGGAGATTAGAAGCCAATAATCCTTCTTTCCTTCTTTTCTTCCTCTAGTCTTTATGCCTGTGGGCAGGGCTAACTGGTCACTTGGCAGCTTCTTGGTGTAAGAAGTACTTCTTAACAGTTGGCAGTCTTTTGTTTTGTTTTGTTTTTGTTTTTGTTTTTTGAGACAGGGTTTCTCTGTGTAGCTTTGTGCCTTTCCTGGATCTCGCTCTGTAGACCAGGCTGGCCTCGAACTCACAAAGATCCGCCTGGCTCTGCCTCCCGAGTGCTGGGATTAAAGGCGTGTACTGCCGCCGCCGCCGCCGCCGCCGCCGCCGCCGCCGCCACCACCACCACCACCACCACCGGCCACTTGGCAGTCTTGTAGCAGGTACACAGAAACAAAGAAACAGCTGAAAGCCCAGAATGACCTCTGAGCTCTTGTGTGGCACTCTAACAGTTACAGTGTCTGTTACATCTGTTGTATCTGCAACTCCCATTCTGCCCCCTCTGAACCTTGGAGAGTTGTCGGAGCAGGATTCAGAAGATCAGCTGACCTGACGCGAGGAGTTCATTTTGAAATCAGCTTTGGGAATTGTTCCTTCTGAATCATGTGCTCACACGGTCTCTGGTTCTGTGTGAGCTCTGGGTTCTCCAGCAGGGTTCCCCCCAGCAATGGCTGAGATGGGGTGGTGGCTGCTGTCCAACCAGTCACTGTCTTCTCCTTACTCAGAGCAGCTGGGTGATGGTTAGGTTTGGGATACAGGCAGCAACGGGACTTTGGGTGAAATGTCTTGAGTCTGTGTGGTTCTGAGCAAAGCGCTGGAGAAGTCACACCTGTGTTCTCACTGGTTCTCCAGCTGAGGAGGGAAGAATGCATTTTAGCGCTCTGACTCTCTGTTGCAACCTCCCATGGGTCTTTTCACCCCTCTGAGCTTCTGTTTAGTCCCCCACAGAAGGAAGAGAATGTCACCTACTGCCTAGGCTTGTGGCCGGGAGACAGTCAGCAGATGTTTGTGAAGAAAGCATGTTGTGTATTGGAAAGGACTGTGCCCACGCTGTAACTGCTATGGTTTGTCATTAGGAGGTTTCTTGGTCATCCCTGGAGGCATTTTTCTCCAGGCTGCATCTGCTGAGCATGCCTGGGGGTGGTGTGTGAAGGGAGGAGTGAGGCGGGGGCCCAGCAAGGCAGGGTGGGGGCTGGGAGGTGTCTGAGCTGTGCTGTTGTTGGGAAGTGGAGGGAGAGTTCGCAGCTGCCTTCTTCTCCTTCCCTGAGTTGCGTCCTTCATATCTGGGGGTGTTCCTCAAAATCAGCACTTTCCAAGGACACAGCCAACCCAAAGCTAAGGACTTGGCAAAGGATACGGGTCCAGCTTCCCACTCCTTCTGGGCTGGTCTCTGCAATCTGTCAGCTGCATCACCTCCCCACTCTCTCTTTCACCCTCGTTCCCTCCAGTACACATTTCCCATGCTATCCAAGTCAAACCAGTCCTCAGAACTATGCACACCTTTAATCATTCCACAAATCCGTTGGGACTGCCATTGCCCAAGGCCTGGAACCTGGAGAAGGTTCACTGTTTGGAGAGCAGCATAGGGGGGGCTTTGTTTGGATGCACTGCAGGGTGTCTGGCAGCTGTCCTGGAGACAGTGGTGAGTCCAGACCTTGGAACTTAGGAGAAGGATGTGAGATGGATAGTGGAGAACCCCGTGTCAAATGTATACGTGCAGAAGGGAAATAGAGATCACCAGCGAGATACATCTATCAGAGCTCTTGTATTTTGACCAGAATTGGACTCGTGGGTGAGATCAGCAGTCAGGGCAAGGCCAAGGTGAGGGCAGGCAGAAGGGACATGGACAGAGCCCATTGGAGGACGGTACATGCCCCTCAGTGATCTCCTCCTGCTCTACAGGTTTGCTGCAGCTGCGGGGTAGGTCAAGGCTCTCATTGCTATTGGTTCATAGAAAGGAGCAAGAAGCCCAGGGCTGCCATTCCCAGGAGGCTGAAGAGCAGAGGTAGCTTTGAAGAAGATATGGAATAGAAGACACGTAGGTTGGTAAGATGAGATGAAGCCAGGATGATAACTGACAATCAGTGTGGGTATAAAATGGCGCTAGACAGTGGCCAGAATCTATGTCGTGAGGGAGGCTGTGTGTCAGCACAGCTGACATATGTGCTCCTGAGTGGTGGTAGTGGTGGTGGTGGTGGTGGTTTGTCTGTAAACAATGGGAAATTAAGTAGTATGCAGGTGATGCTCGACTAAATCAGAAGTTGATTTTTTTTCCCTCACACCACAGTCCAGTGGGTGTGCCAAAGCCATCAAGGAGGCTCAGGCTCCATAAGGTCACTGAGGACTTTGGCTTCCTTCCACATTGCTCTTTTTCTATGTTCTAGGAGGTTATGGTCACCTTTCTATGAGTTCTGGGTCATCACCATCTCATCTATTCATGTTCTCTAGAAAATACTCATATGGACACCCTTGGCTGTAGAGAAAACTTAGGAATTTTTCTCTGGGTGGAATGATGAACCCAACTTCTTTCTCTGCGGATGAAGAGGAGAGAAGGGGGGGGGGGTTCCTGCAGTCTGGTTAAAATAGCATAAAGAGTGGAAGTTACCCATCCAACAAGAGTTACTGAATACTGTGTTAGCCACCTGGATTAGAGGTGTCAGGCATAGTGCTCATGGTTGGTTAGTGGAGAGGGCCAGCTGAATGCCATGGTCATCAGAGAAGGCTGTAGAGTCAACTCTGAGAACAAAGACTGGCACTGTCAGAGACAAGCGCTGTGACAGGAAGGGAGGCATCACGGGTAGGCTTGGGTTCACATAGCAGCAGGAAGACTCCCTCATTCACTTGTGTAATCAACAAGCCGTTGTGGATGGGGGGGTGTTTGGAGGAAGTGAAAGTGGTGTCCTTTCTAGTGAGGTTTTTCTCTCTAATTGGGCTTTCTTTCTTCTTCATCAGATAATCACACATATAGCATGTGTAATTGCAATTAGAGATAAGGCTTTGAAGGGTGGTATCCAGTTCTGTGAGTGCGTTTAAAGGGGCATCTGACCCATACCAAGGGTTTGGAGAATGCCAAATGAGCAGCTGAAAAATGAATGGGAACCTGTTAACCCAAGACTCAGGAAGTAGAGACAGGTAGGGTGTGAGTTCAAGGATAGACAGCACTTTATAGGGATTTTTAGGTCAGCCAGGGTTACATAGATGCTCTCTAAAAAAAAGTAGAGGAAAGGAAAGAAGGGTAGAAGAAGGAAGGAGGGGGGCATAGAAAGGAGGAGTCAGTGGACTTGAAAGAAAAGTATTTATTCCAGAGGGGAAGAACAGCATGTGTGAGAGAAAGATTGAGGATCAGCCTGGCAGTGGGGGCAGGGTGGGGAGAGGCAGGAGAGACGCTGGAAGGTATGGTAGCTGTTTGCATTATTGCTGGGACAGAATACCCAATAAAAGCAACCCAAGATAGAGGGTTTATCTGACTCCAGTTTCCTGGTGAGGAAGGCATGGCCGTGAGCAGTAGAGGGAACTTGAGGGAGCAAGAGGCAGGTGGTTACATCACTGTAAGGACTGTCCAGGAAGCAGAGAGACCTTCAGCAGAACCCAAGCCAGAGCATAACCTGTAGGTTAACCTTTTTTTTTTTAACTTTTTTTTTTTTTAATGTGCATTGGTGTGAAGGTGTCAGACCCCCCAGAACTGGAGTTACAGACAGTTGTGAACTGCCATGTGAGTACTGGGTTTAGAACCTGGGTCCTCTGGAAGAGCAGCTGGTACTCTTAACCCCTGAGCCATCTCTCTAGCCTCTCCCACACCCACACCCACACCCCCACACACACACCGCACAGGCCCATCTTGTCGCAACCCACCTCTTCCAGCTGACCCATAAAGGTTCCATAACCTCCCTTAAGAGTGCCATTAGATGGAGGCCATGTATTCAAACTTATGAGCCTGTGGTGACATTTCACATTCAAGCCATAGAAGAATTTAGTTAGAGGCAAGTACACATGGGAATTTGATGGCTCAGTTAAGGATTTGGGCCTTTATCTTAAGAGCCAGGGCAAGAGGGCTGGAGAGATGGCTTAGTGGGTAAAAAGTGCCTGTCCCCAAGGCTGATGACCTTAATTCCACCTCCAGGACCCACTTGGTAGAAGAAGAGAACAGAGACCCAAAAGTTCTCCTCTGACCCTACACATAAGCCATGGTAACTCCTCCCAAACAAACAAACAAACAAACAAACAAATGTGATTTTTAAAAAAAAACTAGAAAAGGAAGAGCCAGCCATAGATGGGTTTTATGGAAGAGAGGCAACATGATCAGGGACCTGGGAAGGGCGATGCATAAGAGGCAGACAGAAGACAGAAGGGGTCAGAAAGGGCCTAGGCTGAGTGAGGGGACCAGAAGGATGGAGAGACTAACTCACAAGGATAGTGGGGGAAGGAGGTGAGGAGCAGAGATGTGGGCTGGAGAAGGGCTCATTCACACTGGCTTCCATGGAGCTGGGCATGAGGCCTTCCCTGGGGAGGGCTCCAAAGCTGCCTGATTTAGTGGCTATCCTGGTAGGTACCCACAGTGATCTGGAAGTGTCTCTGAGAGTCCCATGTATCATAGGCTTGTAGAGCTCTTGGGAGATACTAGAGCCTTTTGATGTGGGGCTTGATGGGAAGTCTTCAGGTCATTGTGGTCATGTCCGTGAACAGCAGACTGTGACCCCCAGCCTTTCTGTCCTTATCTTGGCTTCCTGATTACCCGATGGCGAACAGATTCCCTTTACCACATGTTCCTGTCATGATGTCTTGCCTCCTTGAAGGCCCTGAAGCAACAGAGCCAAGTGACCGTGAACTGAACCTGTGGCTGAAATAACCTGCCCTTCTTTAAGTTGACTCTCCCCAGTATTTTGTTACAGTGATGGAAAGCTGGCTGCCACAGCATAGGTTCCTTCTCCAAGTCAGATGGTGTGACCCTCCGTTCCCAGGAGGAGGCCTCTCTGTCCCTCTGAACATAGCACAAGGGGCTGCTAGAGGACTCAGGAACTCAGAATCTTCCCCATCCAAAGGCTTGGCCTTCTGCCCTGTGCGTGCCAGCTTGTCTGAACTTCTGGTGGGAAACCAGAGGTAGACACTGTCTCAAAACCCAGTGAGTCTGTGAGACTTCACTCACCTGGAGGCCAGGCCAGCAGGCACAGAGATGGAGCAAGGAGGAGTTGATATAATCCTGTCACATGGAAATCACTTCATCCAGCCCCTGGAATAGCAGGCCATGCATTCAGTGGGAATGGTGGCTGTGCAACTTCATGCATCAGATGGGGCTGGGCATTGCCCCTGCAGCCCCAGAAGACCTATTTTGCGGATTACTAAGTGTGCACCCCACTTGTTTTCCTGACTGCAGAAGCAGGCTCTTTCTGTGTGCAGGGTGAGTGTACAGAGTAATAGTCTGGTGTCCGGAAGTCGGGGTCCGAGCCTAGCATCACCAGCAGCTGCTGGGTGACCATGAGCTGTCCGGCTCTCTAATGGATGTGGTAGGCTACAGGGTCTAGATTACAAGGTCCTACCAAAGGCCGGCCGAGTTTCAAACCCTGCGGTGTTATTTACTAGCTGTGTGACCGGTAATGTCAGCACAGAAATGCTCACAGCTTCTGGGAACGTCGAAGGCATCACTTGGAAGGTGCTGGGATGGCGCGTGCTGCAGTGCCTTGAATAAACGGGTGTGGGGTCAGTGGAAATAGAACAGCTAACCCCAACTTCCTCATATGCAAAAGCTTGAGCTGAGTCTACCCCGGTGGTGACAATGACAAAGATTTCCACAGTGAGAGTCAGTGTTTCCTACTAAGGTTTCTCACTGGTGCCATCCTGGGGTCTTTGACTCACTTAGCCCTCACTGCACAGGCATCCGTTAAAGCATCTGTTGCAGGCAGAGGCGCCGAGGGGAGGTTACTACATAGGTCCGACCAGGCTGATGGCCAGGATCCCTATGTCCGGAAGGCCGTTAGGGTCTATGCCCTGTTCCTATGGGCTCACCTGACCTCCCCCTCTGCTCTGATAATGGCAGCCTTCCAGCTGGACCTGGCAGCTGAGTGGCCTAAATTTAGCCCTCTGGCTTTCGTGGTGAGCCACAGGAAAAGACCAGGGGGAGAGCCAATGGACTCTACATTTTCAGAATACCTATGGTCCAGACCATAAGTGCAGCAAATGTTAGGCCGGCAAAGGGGCCTCCGCCCTCTGCTTGTTTTTGAGGGAGGCCTGGCAAACAATCTGATTTCCTTCTCCTTCATCTTCCCCGGTTGAACTGCCATGGAGACTGGCCAATCGGAAGTGGTCTGTCCCCTGGGAGTGGGCGCTGGGTGGTAGGAGCACCCCTGCGGCCACTGTTTGGTTTGGCTGGGTCTGCCCTGGGTTTGGCTCACACTGCTCAGCCCCCGTCATGAGGGCTCTGGCTGTTTTGTCTCAGCCGGGATGCTGCTTTAGGGAGCCTGGTCAGATGGAGGCCTGGGGCGGATGGTGTCCACAGAGCTGGCTGTTACTGAACCCTTGGGCAACCTTACCTGTATGGATTCTCTTAACCTTAACAGCCCGAGGAGAGGGAGAGGTCTCCACCCGCTTTTTATAAATGAGGAAAACGAAGCCCAGGCAGGATGGAGAACATTTTCAAAATCACACAGTGGCTCATAAAATAAGCAGCTGGGGCTGAAGCTCAGCCTGCCTGTGAAACCTGTCCATTCACCACTGCAGGTACTGCTGCTGTTACAATAGTGTTTGGAATCTTTAGCCCATCAGACGTTTTTACACATATCATCTGGAGCCTCAGCATACTAGGAGGTGGAAATGCTGACTGACCCCATTGTATGACTTTAGGACCAAGGCTCACAGAGGCTAACTCCTCACCCAGGGTCTGGAGGTCAGTCAGGCATGTTGCCTGCGGGGCTGTGGGCTCATGCTTCTTGGCCATGCCCACGTCTGGTGCTTCATCCAAAGCCAACACACCCTGTGTGTGCTCTCTTGACAGATCATCTCGGGCCACGTATCCGGGGCCTGGAAGTGTCCTCACCACGGTTTATCTGGGTGCTTTATCACAGTGGCCTGTGAGACGGAGGGTACAGGGCTTCTCAAGATTCAGAATTGTGTCAGCGAGCTCACAAACAGACATGGCTGTCAGGTCCCCAGACACTGGGTCCCGACAGTCCACATGCCCTTCAGCAATAAGGATTCTTTGCAGTTACCTTAGTGGAAGTAAAGGGCATTTTAATATGTGATTCTCCCGTTTTGCATCATCTTTTCACATTTAATGGATTATTTGTTTCATTGTGGAGATAAATATCTATGTGTTTGTCTATTTAGTGTGTGTGTGTATGATGTGTGTGTAAGTGCAGATGTGTGTGTGTTATGGCAGGTACATGGAGGTTGGAGACAGTTTTCAGGAGCCCATCCACTCCTTCCACCCACTGAGTCCGTGTCTCTTATGTTTCTGCCACGCTGTGTACTCCAGGCTAGCTAGTCTGAGAGCTTCAGAGGGACGGACACACACACGTGTGTGTGTGTGTGTGTGTGTGTGTAATATGTATGTATATGTATGCAGATATATATACAATTAAAATATACACCATTAAATTTGTCATCTCAGCCATTCTGTGTTTTAATCAAAGCCATTGTGTTTCAGTAACATCGAGTACACGTCCAATATTGTACTCCATCACTATTACCCCTGCCCAGAATTTTTTCATCTTCCCAAACAGAAACTCTGTTTCCTTCAAACACACGGACTCCTCTTTATCTCCTCTTCCCAGCTCTGGCAACCACATTCTATTTCTCCCGTCTGTGAATCTGAGCACTTTAACAACCTCATGTGACTGTCCTTCTGTGTCCACCCAATTTCTCTTGGGGGTTATCCACATGGTTGCTGGTGTTAGAGTTTCCTTCCTTGCTAAAGCTGGTGATACTCCATTTGCTGGGTAGATTCAGGGCTGCCACTAGACAAACTATAGAGGATAAAGAGATGAACAGAGGTGAACAGTGGTGAACAAAGGTGAACAGTGGTGAACAGAGGTGAACAGTGGTGAACAGTGGTGAAGAGAGGTGAACAGTGGTGAACAGAGGTGAAGAGAGGTGAACAGCAGAGGTGAACAGTGGTGAACAGAGGTGAATAGTGGCCATATCGTTCTTTTCTTGAGTGATATGAGGAACAGATTTACCCCATCTCTGGTGGTACTGACATTTATTGGTTGATTAAGATAGATTCTGCCAGGTTTCTCCATTATAAAGTTAATTAGCAAGTATTTTATTCTTGTTCATTAATTAGTATTTAATAAGCATTTTGTGGGAACTCCTTGAGAACGTTCTCTTCTGAGTCAAATTTTCGTTCTCTAGTTTGGGCACTGTGCTTTGTTGAACTGATTTTGTGATCATATCATCTCTTCAGTGTTTTTGGTGTATGATGTGTGTGCATGTATATGCGTGATCACGTGTGAGCGTGGACACAATGATGTGTATATGACAGAGGACAACCTCAGATGTTGGTCCTCGCTTCCCACCTTGTTTGAGGCAGGGTCTCTCTCCCTGCTGTGGAGGCCAGGCTGGCTGACTTCTGGGCATGCTCCTGTCCCTGCCTCGGTCTCACTGTAGGAATGCTAGGATTACAGATGCCGGCTACCCTCCCAGCTGGGCTGTGTCTTTTTTTTTTGGTCAGTTTTTTGGGACAGGGTTTCTCTGTGTAGCACTGGCTGTCACCGCCTGGCCAAAGGGTGTTTGATCTCCTGGAACTGGAATTACAGATGGTTGTAATCCATCCTGTGGGTGCTTGGAACTGAACTTGAGTCCTCTGGAAGAACAGATAGTGCTCTTAACCTCTGAGCCACCTCTCCAGCCCCCGTCTCCCAGCTTTTTTTTTTTTTAATGTGGGTTGCAGGGATTCGAACTCAGGTTTCCACACTTGCACAGCATGTGCTTTACCCACTGAGCCATCTCTCCAGCCCCCTTCTACAATTTTAAAATTGGAAATTTCACCGAGTGTGATTTTAACATAGAGAAACTGAGCACTTTCTCTGTATCAGGCACTGGTGTCTCTGTTCACTCTTTACACCATGGCTTCACACAGGAAATAGTTATTTATTGTTGCAAGGTTATAACAATACATAGCAGGGTAAAACTACAAACATCATGTCACACACCCTTTAAGGGTCAGGAGTCAAGAGCAGTTCTCTGAGTAGTTCTGGTTCAGATCTCTCTATCAGCTGATGTTTTGGACCTGGCTGGGCTGCAGTCAGCTGAGAGTAACTGGGACTAGACAGTTTGGGCTAACCTGCTGTCAAGGGGTATTCAGCATTAACTATCTTGGTGGAAACCCAGACCTTGACTGCCCACGAGACACAACCATGGAGCCGGGCTGCACTTCCAGGCTCTGCCTCCTCTGCGAACATGTAGAAGAGCTCCTGAAATTCTCTACAGATGTGGTTCAAGCTAGTGACTGCTGAACTCTCACTTCCCCATTTCTGGCTTGTGGGACCTTAGGCAGATGGCACTGGATAATTCCCTGTCTGGGACACGGGGATAATTAATACCCACCTCCTGGGGTTTTAGGTGATCATTTCAATCATCACATGTGAATATAATTGTTCATACAGACAAGTTCTATGTGAACCCCAGGGAATGTGACTGCAAAATAGATTTTACCCAGTGAGAACTGAAAGGTGTTGACAGCCAGAGGATGCCTCTTCACACCGCGACCTTCGGAAGTCACACTGACAGGATAGCTTCATAAATGACAGGCTTCCTGCTCCTCTGTGGCTCTTGAGTAAAGCCTCCGGGGGAAACCTAGTGAAGAATGCCTTTCGTTTGCCTACAGTCCCCTCCTCACCCCGACTCTCTGTAAAAGGCTGGTGTCATCTATGAAAGAATTGTGTAGAGTCTTTGGAGGCTGGAGTAGATGTGAGAGCCTGAAGGAACTGACTGTGGCTTAGCTGTGTGTTCCCTCCTAGCTAGAAATGAGCATTGATCTTGTGGTTTCATTAGAGCCTTGAGCTGCCCTTGGGGGCCCAGCCTCACTGCTGCCACAACAGATGATACCCAACAGGATTGTTTCTTACACACACATATATGCTTGTGTGTGTGTGTGTGTGTGTGTGTGTGTGTGTGTATATATATATATTTGAATTAAATGGGGACCAGCACATGCTTAAGACACGTGAGCCATATCCCCAGACCTGACAGTCATTGGTTGGACTTATACAGAGACAAGACACAGTAAGGACCAGGTGCAATTAATACCAGCTATTGACTGGCAAGAGAGCAAACTCTGAGTCTGTTTCCCCTAGAAGAACCTTCCCTTGAGTGGAAAAATAATATTCCAGGTTCACTTCTCTGGGTGACTTCCTGTGTTTACACTCTTAGTTTTCCCTCTTGCCTGAAGCAGTTTATGCTTTGTGGTTCCCACATATATGTGGGTCAGAGATGTATAAGTTATCTTCAACCCTTTGGCATGGGTTTCATTGGCTTCTTAGGATTCTCTTACTTTAATTCTTACTGTCCACTAATGTGATTTAGAGAGCTCAACCTTGCCGCATCACACCAACTGGGGGAGCACTGGGGAACAGACTCCGTCATTATTGGTGATGGGCCATAGGCAAGCTTCTATTTCCTTCTGTAGAGTAGGATAACGAAGTACCTGCCTCACAAGGCTATTCTGAGGCTCAGGGCTGCTATTCTACACAGAGTGCTTAGATAGCTCTAAAGTCTAAAGCACAGTGAGCACTTAAGAAATACCACTTGTCACTGTTCAAGTGACACTTCTGAAATGTAATGCCACCCCAAAATTTATTCCCCAACCCAAAACATCTTGAAAGGTTCAGATAAGCCCATGGATCCTATCTTAGTCCATTTCTGTTGCTGCAGTATGTTATCTGAAGCTTGATAATCTATAAGGAAAGAAGCCTATTTTGACAAATAGTTTTGGAGGCTGAGAAGCCTAAGGGCATGGTGCACTTGAACTTAGTGTTGGTGGGGGCCTCATGATGCTTCAGCTCACAGTGGAGGAGCACAAGCTGATGGCAGGTAGCAAAGAACACAGGAATACCCTTGCTTTGCAGCAACCTGCTCTCTTGATAATTAATCAAGTCTCAAGAGATCAAGAACTCATTCTGGTGAGAAAGGCATTGATCCATTGATAAGGAGTCACTTCCATGGCCCAGGTACCTCTCACTAGGTGTCACCTACCACTGTCACTTTGAGGGATTAGGGTCCCAGTGCATAAATTTTTGAGGTATACACTCAAACTTAGCAGACCATGTTTGAGTTGTTGTTGTTGTTTTTTCAAAACCAAGTAAGATATTAATGATTTTTGTTTTGTTTTGTTTTATGTTTTTGTTTTTGTTTTTCGTGACAGGGTTTCTCTGTGTAGCTTTGCGCCTTTCCTGGATCTCGCTCTGTAGACCAGGCTGGCCTCGAACTCACAGAGATCCGCCTGGCTCTGCCTCCTGAGTGCTGGGATTAAAGGCGTGCGCCACCACCGCCCAGCTGATATTAATGTTTTTATCCACTTGGAAATGCCGGGTTGCAGGGGTACCCTTTGAGACGTCAGGCCTTTCTTTGCTCACAGGCATCCTGTTTGTTGAAATATATTCTGAGGCATTTCCTCGCTGCCTTCACTTTCCCAGAATTAACCCAAATCCCTTGGGAAGTGTGTTACCCGATCTTATTGCCTGACCAGTCAGTTCTTCTCCACTCTAATGACAACCCAGTGCTTTGGTGACAAGACCCAGTGGTAACCCTGTTAGTAATACATGGTCTCAGAGTACCCCGTGAGGGGCGGGACTCTGCAGCCAGGCTCCTTGCCTGAAATCTGGTTGGAGAGGGTTTTCTCATCTGGGATGGGAATTTCAAACACTCTTCTTTGATTGCCTCTTTAGGCCGTGGTGAATTCAAGTGTGCCCTGTGGACATTCCTGGGCCAACCCACCCGGCAAACCTCCCACTCATGATGGCCATTCCGACTCAAAACCATTTGTGAGGAAAACTAGTACTAAGGAAAATGAATCAACGGCTAGCCAGCGTGATCAGCAGTAGGCAGATGGAGTCACCCCAGGCTGTAAGAAACAAGCAAAAGAAAATCATAACCTCAAATGTATATGTTGAGAATCCCCAAAGAGCCAAGGGGATTATTTCATTAAATAATGAAAGAGCGAAATAATGAAACAGAGAACAGGTAGAAATGAAACAAGCATGCAGGATGTAAAAAGAATCAATTAGAAATCAGTGAATATAGAATATCATTTTGAATTCATTAATAAAACTTCAGTAGATAGAATTGGCTCAGTCTGACATAACTGAAGAAAAAATTGATGAATTGGAAGTCGGTTCTACAGGACGCCTGGGGTTGGATACGGTTTGAGTGTGTCCTCATGGGTCACAAGGAAGCTTGCTCCTCAGTGTTGGTATGTAGGTTGGACCTTTAAGAGGCAAGGCCTAGCCGAAGGGCCGCCTTCAGAAAAGGAAAATGTAGTTTTTCCAGGACCTGGGTGGGTGCCAATGAGAGTGAGTTACTATCAAAGAGCAAGCTGGGCCCTGAGTCCCTCTTTCTACTCTTGTGTGATGTCGTTGACCACACTGTGATGCAGCCCTTCACTGGTGACTGAGCACAGGAGGCTCCTTGATCTTGTGCTTCCTCTTAGTAAGTGCTCAGCGTCAGGTGTTTTGTTAAAGCAATAGAAAAAGGACTTATAATTAACATATCTAGACAGTGAAAGACTATTAAGACTAAATAAAATAAAAGGAAAATAAAAGCCTGGGGTATAGCTGGGGCTGGGGCTGTAGCTCAGTTGGTAGAGTAGTTGCCCAGCATGCAGGAAGCCCTGGGTTCTTTCCTAGTCTCCATAAACCAGTGGAGACCCTTGTCTGTAATCATAGCAGGAGGACTGAAAGTCTCAGGTTATCCTCAGTGACATAGTGAGTTCAGGGGCAGCCTGGGTTACATGAGGCCCTGCCTCAAAAAAAAAAAAAAATCAATCAATCAAATGAACCGTGAGTCTAGGTACTGGTGAAATAAAGTTACATGACTATTGGCTGTCTTTAACAAAAAAAAAAGAAAGAAAAGAAAAAGTAAAACTTTGTTTACAAAAAACAAACAAAACAAAAAAGTTCTGAAAAGGGGCTGCAGCCTTTCACCTGATTGTCGCCTTGGAGGAAGGAAGCCTGGTGTTTCCAGATCTCTGGTTTTTCTAAGACAACCCAGAGAGCCAGAACTTTTATGTGAGATTTCCTGACTTTTGAGAACTTGAAACAAAAATATTTAGCCCACCAAGCTCTTCAACACCTTGTAGGTTAAATAGAACTTCAGACAACTGTCTGCCCTGCAGAAAGTGACCTTTAATGTCGCCTCAGCTCTCCAGCGCCTGTCCCATGAGCACTAGAAATGGAAGGAAGAATTTGAGAAGTGGAGAGGGGTGGGGAGGGGGGCTGTCAGACCTGTAGGTAGGAAGGGAGGGAACGTATTTGCTGGGGGTGGGATTGGTTGTGCTGGAGATATTTAAATATTTAAATGTCATTTTTTTCATGCCTTTTCTCCTTAAGAGCTGTGTTCCAGATAAACCCACTTTAGTGTCTAAGGACTGTCCCTGAGGCTGAAGAGAGGCAGGCAGATGGAGCATTGCACAGAATGCAATGTATTGAGAGACTTGCTGAGGGAAGTGTGGACTGTGGCCCTGGGTGGCAGCAAGGCCAGTTGGTTCTCTGTAATTTGGGTCAGAAAGAAGAGTTCATGGGATGGGATGGGGGAGCTCAGGACCGAAGTGTTAGTGCAAGTTGGGAAGGACTTAGTTTTTCTTAAGCTCCTGTGTGTTAGACACATCCCTGAGGGAGGTCCAGCTAGAAAGCTGTGCACACCAGTCTGACTGTAGTTTGCTGGGAAACTGCAGAAAAACCCAGGCAGGAGTAGTCACAGCCATAGCGACTCAAGATGGCTGCAGTCATGTCAAATGCACACAAGCTGGAAGCTGGGCCCTTCTCAGTTTTTTTGTTTGGTGACTTTGCTCATTCCTTAGGGGGTGGGTGGGGGGGAAATGAACACTATTTGGTAACAAAGGTGAGAATGTGAGTGGGAAAGGGGAGAAGCAGACAGCCAGGGACAGTTAGGGAATGGTGTGGGCCACTTCCAAGGCACCGTGTCCTGTGTCCAGCCCTTTAATTGGAAGCAGTGCTGTCCACAGTGTGGTGACAGTGTGGTAATTCACAGGAATTTCTCAAAAGCTCCACTGGCCTCTGGCTCTGGGTTTTTCTAAACAGCAGGGTGGCTGTGTTCAAGACAGGCTTGGTTTCTCTGAAATCAAACCAGATACACAAGTGTTGGGCACGTGAGTAGAAGTGACGGAGGGGGGCTGGAGGGGGAGTCAGGAGCCTCAGGTTGTCCCCCTGCTCTTGCCATAGGCTTCCCCAGGGTGGAATCTGCCTCTCTGGAAGATTAAGTTCCAAAGTCAGCATGTCAGCCCCTAATCTCGGAAACTGCCTTCAAAATGATTTAGTGTGTACAAAACTACACACTAACACGGACTGTGTGCACGTGCCCCACGGAGTGCCTGCAGCAAGATAATTCATAGCGTTCTTCCAACTGTCATTCTGTTCATTTTAACCACATGTGTATTTTGATTACATATCATTTAAATGCTCGCATGTTTATGTTGCTACATTAGTAATTGTTTGGCACCCAACAATCCAATGCCACTGAATCATTGTCCTCATCACAGGAGGCAAGGTGGAATTTGGTAAGGACACGGGTTCTGTGTTGGGCGGGTTAAGTTTTCATTTTGACTTTGCTCCTGTGTGACCACGTGACTCCCTCTTTTTGTGAATGATGGCATCTGCCTTACAGAGGGGCTGTAAAGATTAAGATAATAATATCTGGGATATAAGATTTGCTCAGTAAATATTACAAATTATTACTGCTTTTGTGCTATTGGGCAAGCACCGCAGTGAGCACTCTTGGGGACTGCAGAAGGAGTCGCCTCGGATGAAGATGGGTTTGTAATCTGTGAAAGCCAGGCATGGGCCGTTAGGAGTGGGATGCTGAGCTCTGGCCCAATCAAGGGCTCAGCCAGCTTGAGTTGCCATGGAGCACTCTGTTGCCTTGAGTTGGAACCAGAGTCCTGAGCCTTTATACATAATTCATCTTACACAAACATCAAAACAGACATTTAGCAAAAAAGGACAATTAAGAGGTTATTTACATAATTGTCTCTCCGCATGTAACTCTGCAACACATTAAGGTATTCACTGTGCATATGTAAACGTTGCTGTAGTGCATTGCATACAGTAAGCCATGACCGGCCATGGATATGGGTGGCCACTGGAAGACAAATTTCCATAGAAGGTTGGCACAGTTTTCCAGCCCTGATGGTGTCCACCACGACCTTCAAGGCCTGAGAACAAAGCTTAGCCTGTTCCTGTGAAGAAACTGGAAGGTTAGGAAGAGAAGCCGCTCTCCTCGTGTCTCGGGGCCTGTGTGTGTTTTGACTCTGTTTCTTTCTGCCATTTTTCTGTCCTCAGTCTCTGCACTGGCTCCTTCCACCTGCTTGTTTGGCGTGTGGCCACCAGCCCAGGCTCTAGTGCCCACTGCTACTGACCTCAACTCATGTCTTAGTGGGGTGGGAGGTGGAGAGGAGGACAGTCAGGACAGGATACCCTGTCCCTAACTCGGATTGCCATCCACCATCTCTTCCAGACCTTGTCACTGGAGGTAGGGACCGTGTTGTGTTGTACCCTGACGGTGGCGGGATTCCGTAACCTCCCCTCTCCAGGGGTTTGCCAGTTCTTGCACTGTAAAGCAAGGATTTGTTGAGCACTTATGATGTACTAGAGAATCAAACAGGTAATTAGCCCTGCCCTCAGGAAGGTGCATTCTCCGCAGGACACAATCAAAGCTGTGGTGGGATGATGGAGGGAGGAGCAGGAGAGTTTCCCTCGGGACCTGACCTCTCCTTGCCTCTTCTCCCTCCGCGGCTTCAGCAATCTCCTTCCTGATCCCTCTGCTGTCTCTAGCCCCATCCTGGGGTCCCCTTCCTTTCCTTATCTCTGCTCTGCCTTTAGCAGTTTGCTGGCTGCCTCCCAGACAGTCTCGCCATGGCTGGCAGCACCCTGTCCGTCAACTAGCAGCCCCCTCTCGGTTTTCTGTTACTGTGGACGTCACAGCCGCCCTCATAGACACCAAACCTTGGGATGCTTGGCTGCTTTTCCAGCCAGCCAGCTGTCCAGTTGTGTGAATCTGTTTCTGTCTGCTCACATCTGTCTGCTTTTCATAGTCCTGGCATGGTTCCTCCTGGCTTTACTTTCTCCTTTCCAACCTATCTCATTAGTCAGCCCGATTAATATTCCTGAAATGCACCCTGATGTCCTGTCCTTCAACCCTCTGGGCAGAATGCAGCTTCCTTCTCTGGGCATCTCAGAACTTCCCTGGTCTGTTTTCACCTTTCCTCTCCAGTTTCCTTTCTAGGGTTTCCATATTCTTTTAATTAAAAAGTTGTTTATGAGGCCGGGCGGTGGTGGCGCACGCCTTTAATCCCAGCACTCGGGAGGCAGAGCCAGGCGGATCTCTGTGAGTTCGAGGCCAGCCTGGGCTACCAAGTGAGTTCCAGGAAAGGCGCAAAACTACACAGAGAAACCCTGCCTCGAAAAAAACCGGAAAAAAAAAAAAAGTTGTTTATGGGTGTTTTGCTTGCCTGTATGTCTGTGCACCCCTAGTGTGCCTGGTACCCTAGGAAGTCAGAAGTGGTTGATGGACCTCCTTGCACTGGAGTTTTAGAAGGTCGTGGTCTGCTATGTGGGTACTGGGAACTGAACCAGGGTCCGCTGCAAGAGTAGCCAGTGCTCCTAACTGCAGAACAATCTCTCTCAGCTCACTTTTCCATGTTTTGATGCTAAGGGTTCAGAACGAGTTGTGACTTCCAGGCTTCACACCTTCTTTGGTGTCTGCTTCGGTGTCTGTCCAGAACCACATCCCATTTCCTTCTTCAAGTTTTCTCATGGCTTGACTCATCTTTCTGGTTGGCTCAGCCAGGTGTGGCCCATTTTGCCTTCCTCCTCTGAGGTCCTCCAGCTCCCTCCGAACCCCTCTCTGCTCCTTACTATTGTTAGCTATTCCGTGCTACCCCCTGAACTACAGGCCCTTGCCAAGCCACCCCAGGTAAATAAATACAAAACCTAGCTGAAAATAGAACCTTCCTGTTCTCAACCAGCTTCAAGACAAATTCCCCAGTGTCTGCTTCCAACGAGGGCCACCTGTGCTCTGCCTGCCCCTCACATCTGGGTTGCCTCGGCTTTTTTGACTTGGGAGGCCCCGTCATCTTTAAGTCCTACATAACATGCAATGGAAAGCTTGCAAAACTGCAGCCAGCTAGAGGCTGCTTTGGAGCCAGATGTAGGAGTGAATGGTAAGTGAGTGATGAATGCCACAGTGTGCAGCCTTCCTTGGGAGTCTCTTTGCCCCCTTTTCTCCATGAAGGGGAAGTATAGCTTTTCTTTCTTGCTGACTGGTTGCTTTAGAACAGCATTGAAAATTCCAGCACTCCTTCATTATCCTATCTCAGGCCCCATGTGATAAACTGCAGATCTGCAGATACCCCGAAGGCTGGACCACTGACTCTAGTTAAAATGTGGATGTGGAATCCACCTGTTATCTTCAGACGGCTGCCCCTGTCAGAGCTCAGCATCCTCCAGGGACTGATTCTCTGACACAAACCCCCCACCCCTGTCGTGGATGCTCAAGGCATGCTATATCAAGCATGGGGTAGGATCTCCAGACAACATAGGTTCATCTTCTGGTAGAGTGTAAGTCATCTCTAGATAACATGTACTACCCAACACAATGCAAGTACCGTGTCAATAGCTGTTGTTTCATGGAGAGTGATGATGGAAAAGGAAGTGTGCGCATGTTCAGTGTAGACACTGCCAGCCCAGGCCTAACTGCATCTTCGGTCTGCAGTTGGCTGAATCCAGGGGTGTGGGACCCATAGATATGGAAGGTTGATGTGAGTATTTCAGAGCTACGTGGGCTGTCAGACTATGTCCTTTGCTGGAATATTCTCTCCAGTATCTCACTCCAGGTATCACAACTCTTTCCCTGGCCAGGTCCTCTTGGGACTTCAGACTTCAGATTAGCTGTCATAGCTTTCAAGAACCTCTCCTGACCTCATTTTATTAGGCTCCCATCCCCAGGGCCACAGTGACACTGCTTGCCCTACCCCCAGGCTTCCATTCCCTGTCTCCCCAATGTCTCCCCAATGCCTGTACCGTGCTGGACACATGAAAGGAACTTAGTACACACATGCTCCATGAAATCACTGAGGTGTGGGTGGTACAGGAACTGGTGGGTGGTGGGCGAAGCAGATGCTAAGTGGTATGTATCGGTCAGCACCTGCCACAGAACTGTTTGACAGCTGCAGAATCCGCAGTGGCATTTGGCCACAGGTGTTTATTGCTTGCTTTTCTGGCATTCTTTGGGGGGTCAGCTAGGCAGCTCTGTTGATCTGAGTTGGGCTGGCTTGCACGTTGAGCTTGGCTCTTTTGCTAAGGTGAGCAGAGCCGTATAGCTCCACAGCTTACACTGAGAAAGCCTCTGGGGATGGCCTGGGTCCAAGGATGAGTGGACACATGGCCTCTTGGGGGCCTGGGTGGGAATAGGCGCGCCACATTCTTTTAAACAAAGGCCAGTTCAGATCCAAGGACAGAGCGTAGATCTCACGTGGTGAAGACTGGGGTACAAGGAGGGATTGAAGGAGTCGGCCATTCTGGAAGCACCTTTTCAGCAGAGCATCAGAAGGCTAGGGCTGGAGTTCATTGCTCCTGGAGCCTTTTGCTATCACAGTTGTCTGCTGGGCTCCTGAGTGTCATTCACATTTCTCATGTCATTGAGTGGTATCTGTTTATCCTTTCTCTAGTATCCTCTCAGACTGGGGAAGGATTGCAAACTGTAAAGTGCTATGACAGAAGACCTAGCCAGATTGCCCCCCCCCCCCCGAAGGCATTTGGCCAACAGCCATTGGCAAGGATGTGGGGTAGTGGAGAGAGGGTGTGTGGTGAGACCAAAAACATGTCCACTGGCCTGGCAACCCAGGCTCCTGACAGCTGAGTTCCCTGGTAACTGGAAGCCCCATGGGCTCTCGTAAATAATGGATGTAATGAGTTTTGAAAAGCATAACATATCGTGTGGTTGTAAGGTATTAGCAGGAATGGGTACCACCTTGGCCAGATTCACTATTTGACAAGTCAGGCTGCGCCCAATGGCACTTCCTTTGTTCAGATGAGAAGCAGGGGACAAACTGGCCTGAGAAGACATTCCTATGGTCCAAGAAAAGGACAAAGAAGATACCCTGAGTGTTTTATTCTGCATAAACCCTGTGGGGGGATCTCTATGCGCAAAATTGTTGCCTGTACCCTGTGTTCTTTCAGGCTCTACCCAGTGTATGTAGAGATGTTGGGCTTGATCATTTCTCAGGAGTAGTTTCTCCTTCCAGGGATGCTGGCGAGGCAGGCATTTCTCCCCTCCTGAAAGTTTATGGCCCTCGGTGATGAGCAATGACTTCTCTGCAGTAGAAACAGGAAGTTCAGTTGGGCATGGGGGCTAAACTGTACCCACAGATTTCTCTGCTGGCTTTGGGGGACAATACTAAGAAGGCTGCAAACCAGCTCCCGCTCTGGAGAAGCTTTGGGTGGAAGGCAGGGCTTGAGGCCACTCCTCCCCAGACACAGAGAAGACATTTTGAAAGACCTTGCAGGATGGCAGGCAGAAGCTTTGAGTAGTGATCTGGGTTATGGGTTCTCAGGGGCTGGGCCAGTGCTCAGTGCAGAGGCCTCTGGACAGGCAGGCCCATGTCATCCGGGGCTGCATTCCTTTCTCCACAAGCCATCACATATCTCCAGAGGCTGGACCTTGGATGGCCTTGTGGAAACACCTGGGCCCAAATGTGGCCAGTTCCCGCGGTGCAAAAGGAAGCGCCTGAATGCTTCTCACCAAGAGCATATTATCATTTTTCTCTTCCCTCTCGCATGAATCATTTTGCCTGGAATCCTCCCAGCGAGGGTTCAACTGGCTAATTGATTCTGTCCCCACAATCAGGGAATCAGCCTCACCCGCCAGGCAAAGCAGCTGAGACTTAAAGAGGGTGTGTGTGGGGGTTATAGCTCTGGGCTCACCCAGTCTGAGCTCAGAGTGTGGCCACAGCATTTTAGAACTTTAGAGCCCAGTGTCCTTGGGGAAGTCTTAACAGAACTTCCCACTTTGCTTAGCCATAAGTTCTTTAGGGTCCACGGTCACTTTAAAGGCATGAGTTGTATGAGCTGCCCGGCAGATGGACTTGGGAATGGACTGGTCATTGGCACTTACCCTTAGGACTCCCTACCCTAGTCCCTAGTGGCTGTGCTGACCCCCCTGTCTTGCTCTTGATTTCTCTGGAAGAGGAAGTCAAACACACAGCAGGGTCTAGCCTCTAGAAACGGGATTTTGTTGTTGTTTTGGACAGGCTCTCACTGTGTAGCCCTGGAGCCCTGCAACTCTCAGTGTAGACCAGGCTAGCCTCAAACTCACAGAGATCTGTTTGCCTCTGCTTCTGGAGTGTTAGGATTAAAGGTGTGTGCTTCCACATCTGGTCTGGGTATTTTATTTAATAAACTGATTAAAGAATTAATTGTGAGTATTTACATCTGGTTGGAGATTGTGTGGGTGGAGAGCAAAAGTGAGGGTGTGTCCTTCACAAGTTATTTAATCTCTGAACTCCAGGTTCGTCTTGAAAATGGGAGCTGTATTTTCCTTGTGCTAGGGAAACTTAGAAATAACATAAGCCACGGCTGGCAAAGAATTGCTGCCTAATAAAAAGCAGCTGGGTTAAAGTCTCACGGCCCATACGTCTCTGGTCTTAGTGCTTGTGGGTATAGGGGACTCACAGGGGAGTTGAGGTGCATCGTCCTCAGCTAGGGAGGAGCAGGGTCTATGGGTGAGGTCTTCTCATAATCACAGGGTTTTATGTCATTACTTAGAAGGAAATGCTGACTATGAGGGTCACTGGGGTCCCTAGAATTCCTTCCTTCCTTCCTTCCTTCCTTCCTTCCTTCCTTCCTTCCTTCCTTCCTTCCCTCCTTCCCTCCCTCCCCTCCCTCCCTCCTTCCCTCTTCCTTTCAGCCCACCCCCTTCCTTCCCTCCATACACAAAGTCTCTCTAGGTCACCTAGATTGGCTTAGAACTTGTGATCTTTCTGCCTTCTGAGTGCTGGGATTACAGGCATATGCCATCACACCTGGCTAGTAAGACCCAATCTGTCTCACCTCTCTTCATATCAGTGGCTTTGTCTAGGCATTGTGTGCCCTTCTTCTGGGGGAAAGGGTGGGCTTAGAGCCAATAATGATCAGGGGTTTGCTCAGTACCCCTTGACCTTTCCAAGAGACCACAGCAAGCAAGTGGGTGTCACTGGCTTTTGTGCTTCTGCTCTGTTCATTTGTTAACACTCTCCGTATCTCCTATTCTGAAGTCTCTTTAGAGTGCAGAAGGCTTCTGTGGCATATTCGTTTCCCCAGTGAGCCAGCCCCCAGCAGTATCTCGCATTCAGAAGGGCAAATGTAAGACAGTCAGACAGAAGGGAACATGTAGTACAGCTCCAGCGGAAGTTAGGATCTGTTGTCACCGAGTTCCTGCTAGAGCAGACTGTACTGGGCAGCCCACACTGGTGCTGGGGAGAAATGAGTGAGGCCAGGGAAGAGGGAGGGAGGAGCTCCTGGCCATGCAGTAAGTGCAGGTGCTGGGCTCCTGGCTGGAGGTGATTCCAGCAAGCTGCTGAGCATCTGACCCTATTTAGACCAAAATGCAGTGCAGAGGTGTGTTGAGGGACTGCTCATTTGGTTCTTAATGGGGGTGTGGGTGGACTTTCCCACTTCCTGTGGAATCTAAGGCCCGCAGCTTGGGACTAGAAAGTCAACCCTCTGACCCACTGACCTAGGGCGGTAAAGCCATTTGCCTGAAGCCTTATGAAGAGTTACTGCCCAAGCAGGAAGCAGGGAGACCTCTGCACAGTGCGGCCAGGTGACAGCTAACACTCGGGAGGGAGGGAGGCTTTTTTCCACTTTGGTTCAGGACCTGAAATAGGAGCTTGGCAAAGAATTCCACATTGTGTGAAAGGGACAAATGGATTTATGTTGGGGTGGGGAGAGCTTACTCTGAGTGCCCCTGGGAAGGAATGGATTTCAGCCTGATCACTCTCATTTGCTACAGCATTGGGAGAGATGTCTAGAAAGAGATCCACAAACACTTCTTCCTTGATTGACCTTGGATCATGATCGTAGTTACTGAGATTGCAAACATAATTTATGCTAATCTGGAGGCAGTATGCTTTTGCTTTGTTTTGTTTAGAGACAAGGTCTCAGGTGGCTCACACTGGCCTCAGACTTGCTATGTAGTTGAGGATGATCTTGAATTTCCAATCCCCCTGTCTTTACCTCCCAAAGCACTGGGATTCCAGGTGTGCACCACCACACCTGGTGGTTTGCATGGTGCTGGGGATCGAAGCCAGGTTTTTGTGCATGCTAGACAGGCACTTTACCAGCTGAGCTACACCCCCAGGTCTCCAGGTTTCAAATCAAGTAAGAGCATTGCTAAAAGGCCTCACTGAGGGAGTAAACAAAGTTGCCCTCTCCTTCCAAGGTCCCACCAACAAACTGAGGTGGGAGTCCACCAAAGTTCCCTCTGGGGAACAGCTCCGTGTGTAGGCTTCCTACAGAGCAGTGGGTGAGGGGTTAGGACATGGGTGGCCTTGAAACAGTCTCACTGGAAGGTTTGCTCCCAGCATGGATGACGACTCCCCCATGGATATGCAGATGGAGACCCCTCCCCTACTCCTTCTCAGCCTGCATACTCCAGCCTCTCCCAGAGGCCACATGCAATTAGGGCAGAATTGCTTACAACTGGTTGAGAGGAGTGGCTGGATACTCAGGTGAGCGGCCCGCAACCCTCCCGCCCCTCCTGTGAGGGAACACCGACAGTCAACAGACCCTGCTGTGAGGATCTTTTACAAGTGTGCCCAGCTGAAGTCATGGAAATGGTGATAGTTTGGCTGGACTATAGTCCCGTACAACAAACAATAAACATACCAAAAGGATTAAACCCATTGTGTATCTTTTACTATTTAGGGAACTCTTTGATATATGTGCTGATACGGATACATACATACATGTATATGTATATCACATGCTCATATACATAGAAAACCCAGTTTAAAACTTTATCACACTTCTTAGATAGGTGTCACTGAAGTATGTCCTTGACAAGGATATTAGGCCTCTAGATATTTTCTATTTCTCTTTTTTCTTTCTTGATGCACAGGTTTTGGAAAGTTTCCTCTCCTGCATATACCCTGATTCCTTGCCCCTGGTGACTCAAAGCCGTGGGCCTAGTGACCATGCAGGGACACCTTAAAATCCAGGGCTGAAGTAATCCTTTCCTCTTTTTAAATTGATTTATCTTGGGTATTTGTTACAATAACAGAAAGCTGAGCAACATCAATCCTTACCAGACCGTGGCACACATGGATATTCCGCTCTCTGCGCTGGGGCTTTGAACCATTAGCAAGTGGCTAGGCGACTGCTTTTGTAATTCCCCCCCAAGGCTTATCCTTAAAGTTGCTGAAGTTTGAGGAGGCACTTATCTGGACCCCCTTTATTGCGTCTTACTTTACTCTGTCTATTCCCAGAGGCAGAGAGGGTCCCCTGAAGACTTTATTTTGAGGGTTCAGTGATGGGCAACAGAATTTGGTAATGGTGGGTGAATGAGCTTGATTGATGTGAACTATAAGCTAGACCCGCTCAAATAATCAGGCGCCATTTGCTGACCTTAGAAATCTAACCTGCATTCCTGTTATGGAATGAATTGAGGTCCCCTTTGAGAATCATTGCAGGCTTTTACGATGTTAAAGAGAACACACACACACACACACACACACACACACACACACACACACACACGGAACAAGATCCTTCTTGTTTCTCCTTCTTTCCCTTCTAAAAACCAATTGGGAAGAAAGTGCACAGTTGCCAGACTGCGAGAATGAGGTCATGGATCATAACTCATGTGGCTTTCAGAAACATAAATCATGCAGCAGCCTGGCTGGAGCAGCTTTCCATTCCTTGGCGAGCCTCTGGGAGCAGTAGCCATAATATGCATAAAGTATTTGGACTTCACCGTGAGCTTGGCTATCCTTCCAAGTGACATTTTCATCAGAAGGTCAAGGAAATTCATCCTGTGGTCTGTCGCTGTCAGGTGAATTCACACTGGCTGCAGGTGACTTGGAGACAGCTCTCAGGCAGTGGGGAGCCACTCTGCTGCGCTTTCCTCACGTTATAAGCTCAAGGCTCCTGTACAGTAAGCATATTTGAACATATTCTGTCCAGTCGTGTGCTCCTCACACTTTTTTACAACAGGTGCCTCCAGGAGGAATGTTTTTAGATTTCACCCCTAGAGGAGATACTGCCCTAAGATGCTTAGCTATGAGCTTCCCAGGGTCCATTGATCTTTTGCAAAATGTGATGCCTCTCCTTATGTCAGAGGAATAATGTCTGTTGTAAAGAAGCTTTGGAAAAACAAAGCAAAACAAAACAGCAAATGGAATAGAACTTGGCATTCTCTGGCCCTCAATCCAAACCTGGCCAGTTACCCATTTTTGTAAATAAAGTTTTATTGAAACAGCCATGTACATTCATTTCTTTATTGTCTGTGGCTACTATTGTTCCACAAAGGCTGTACTATAAGTAGTTGCTACACAAGCTGTGTGTCTGCAAAGCCTAAAATATGTCTTGTCTGGTTTCTGGAGGAGATTTGCTAAACCCTGGTAGAGCACATAAATTCCTGGGAGACATCTACTGAGGGAATGGGTTGATCTATGACCGGGCCGAAAGTTGGTCATGGCTGATTTTCTGAGGTGGGCTCTTCAGTCTTCCTTCCATGTGTAGGCAGCATTTAACCACAATCTCCATTTCTGTACCCTTCTTTTATTATTTAACTAATTATATATATATACACACACACATATATATACATATATACATACGTGTGTGTGTGTGTGTGTGTGTGTGTGTGTGTGTATGTGCATGGTGTGTTCTAAGGCCACAGACTCTTCTTATGTGACAACGTTTTTACCGCATAGGAGGGTATTTCATAGGTGTGCCAGGATTATTGAAGTAGTCCTGTATAGTTACGTTGTAGTCCATTTTTATCTTTTATAGACAATTCTGTGATAAATATCCTCAATATATACATTGTTTATTTGGGTGCATGTTTGTGATGTCTCTGAATCCATTTTAAATCATTAGCACTTTTTTTTTTTAATTAGAAGTGTCTCATCTTCCTATCACATAGGGACTTTCTGGGTTTGTTTGGGTTTTGCTGTTGTTTAATTTTTTTTAAAAAATGGACCTCATCTAGCCCAGGCTTCTCTTAAACTCATTGTGTAGCTGAGGATAAGTTTAAACTCCAGATCTTCCTGCTCTACCTTCCAGATGCCGGGATTACAGACATATACCATCATGCCTAACCAGTTAGGAGTTTCTTGCAGGTGGTGGTCTTGTTGTACACATGATTCTGTCTCTGCTCCTTTTTTCTCTTGTACAGATATGCTTTCTACTCCACACACCTCTTAGACTGCATGCTAATTATTTATGGAGGTTTTCAAGATGGTGCAGTGTCCATCATATTAGTTTCCAATGGCTGTTGTAGTGAGTGGTTACAGATCTGCTGACCTAAAATACACATTTACTCTTTCCTATGTCTGGAAGCCAGGAACCCCCAATCCATCTCATCTTACTAGTGCAAATCAATGTGTTAGCAGAGCTTGCTTCTTCTGGAGGCTCAGGGTAAGAATCACTTCTATGTCTCTTCTTGTTGGCTACTGGCATTCCTTGGCTTGTCGCCTCACCAGGAGTCAGTTTCATGGCTGCATTGCCTTCTCTTCTGTGCCAAATCTCCCTCTTCCTCTGTCTAGTAAAGACATATGTCATTGCATTAAAGGTCTACTTGGACATCATTAGTCTAGTCACATCTGCAAAGTCCTTTATTGCCCCTGAAGGTAACATTTGGGTGTTCACAGAATAAGGAATTAAGTATCTTTAGGGGATCATTGTTATCCTACCTTGTGCATCATTTCTTATTCATTTGAAAATATGTATGAGGCTGTGTATGGTGGTGTACACTTGTAGTCCGACTATTTGGCACTTCAAGGTCAGACTGAGCAACAGTACAAGACCCTGTCTCACAAAACAACACAAGCTGGTTCTGGGTCTGTGCTAACTGCCTTTTGTAACAATGATGCAAAAAGGACTTGTGTAAGAAAAACTGTAGATACAAGAGACGAACATAGACTGTGTAGACTGTGCCTCTTGGATACCCAGGCTCTTGCACTACCTCGGTTGAGATAATATGTTTGCTTTTCCCTGTTGTGAACTAATGGTGCAACCAGTCACTGTTAACTGAGGTGAAGGACGAGCACATAGAATGGCGTTCTGTAGGATGATCTTAGGTGGTCTGCAGAGACCCAGAGGCCTCACTGGCTCACACAAAGGGACAGTTCTTCCCTCTTCGGTTTGCCCTCTGCCTCTCTGTTGACCCAGCAGTCTTTGCCTGCTTCCAGCATGCCTTCAACATGTCTCACCCTCAGCAAACCTTTTTTTATGAAAGAAGAAAGCAGATCGCGGGCTGCGGAATCCTAGAGAACTTACTAACCTTATTTTATGTTTGCCGTATTTATTTTTACAGCTACCCCTTCTTCCACTGATGACAGTATCATAGAGCATCCCATAAAAGAAAATGACTTGGAGGTGCAGCTCAGTGGCACAGCATTTGCTTGGCATTTGAGAAGTCCTAGGTTCAGTTCCTACTACTGAAAAATAAGATGAAAGAGTAATGATTTAAAAATATGAATCAAGCCAGGCGAAGTGGCGCATGCCTTTAATCCCAGCACTTGGGAGGCATGAGGCAGGTGGAGATCTGTGACTTCAAGGCCAGCCTTGAATTTCAGGACAGCCAGAGCTACATAGAGAGAACCTGTCTTGAAACCCCCTCCCCACAAAACAAAACAAACAAAACCCCTATGAATTAAGTAAGTATAGGACAACTCTTTCCTAAAGATCACCTAATGACTGAGGTGAGGTCTGTGATAGACTCGGAAGCCTCCAGGCTGGCCGTGACTCTCTGCTTCTTCCACAAAAAGTCAGGCATCCTGAGTCAGAGGCCACAGCTGGATGCTCTCAGCATTAATGACTTCTCATTTTTTCTCATTTCAATGCATCTGATCCTTTAGGGACCACTGGGCATCAGAGTTGTGAATATTAATCTTGTGTTGAGATTGATCACAGTCGACTTTAACTCAGGGACTTGGGCAGGAGGAGGCCTGGCTTCACCCTGCCTGTCCTTTGCCTTTCACTGAACATCTGGAATGCAGAGAAGTCTGACTTCAAGGCAGGGGCTGGCTATTATTTGGACACAGCACAGATGTTAGGAGAAACTCTCTCCCACCTCATCAGATTTCGATGGCATCTTTTTGCTGACTGTTTCCTGCTTGCAGGAACTGCAGAACTGGATTTTCCTGTTTGGATGGTTGTGGGAAGTGTGAATCTCCTGTCCCTCCCCCCCCCCATCTTCTCAGATATATATGAGATGATAATTCTTGAGTGTAGGGAGCCGTGGGGGAGCACACCACTTCCTCTTATGTGAGGAAGATCTTCCTGGTTAACATCTCCATCATCATTACAAAAGAACTCTTGTTATTTTTAAATGCTAGCCCACAGATCATGCTTTTTTGGGGGGTGGGGGTGAGAAATGGAACAATAAGTGCAAATTCTATCACTCAGCGCCTTCCCAGCATATGTGTACCCCACTCCTCAGAAAGCTGCACACAGCTAGGATTTACTTCAACAAAGCCTCTGGAGTTGGTAGGCTTTGATTCTCTGCTTCCCCAAGTAATGATGGTGCATAAGCAGGCTGATGGGTAGCGCATCTGAATTGTTCAAGAAGCATCTCTGGCATGTGATATAAGACAGGCAGCCCAAAGACTCTGTCAGATGAAGCTCGGCAAGCCACCTCATGCCTGTGCCTCTTTCTCGTCTGTGAAATGGAAAACAGAGATCCGTGGAAAATATTGAACTCCACAAATGCCTGCTTTTAACTCCCTCCCATTTGCAAATGCGAAAACCACAGGCCAGAGATGAACTGGCTTGTTCCAGGTCACATGACTCGACAGTGTCTAGGCCAAGTTCTGAGTGCAGTCAAATTCGATGCCAGACCTAGCTTTGTCCACTATAGAACCCATTTATCCAGGCTAGAGAAACAGCTTCATCCTGGGGCTGGTTCTCCTGGGACTCCGGGGAGCCCTGCTAACCCCTGGCAGAACCTAGCAGAGTCTCCCGTGGATCTGGGCAGCCTGGTTTGTACCCTGTGAATTCTTTGCTCTTTTTTGTTCAGTTTTTTTCACCTATGGAATGGTGTGATAATTACCTCTTCCATGGTCAGAGTGGTGGTAGCTGTTAACCTGCCTGCCTTGGTAAAGGCTGATGAAGGAAAGTAGAGACCCTGGTCGGAGGAAGGAGGGAGAGGAGAAAGTTACGACGTGCCAGGAACAGGCTAGCCTGGGCAGAGAAGGATTCTGAAAGGACCCACTCACAGAGGGGTACTCTCCTGGTCTCTTGGGCTTCTCCCTGCTGCTCAAAGACAAAGCAGATGCATCTGGGCCTGGGCCCTGGTTGCCAGGGTAACTGCTGCAGCAGCTGCCTGGGACTTGCAGCTGAGGCCCTTGGTTGCCAGGGAGGCCCCAGAGCTGGGGCGAATGGTCAGGGAACTGCCAAAGGAAAGCTGCTTCTCCATGTAAGGGAGGCTGGAGAAGGGGTGTTCGTGGGATCACACAACCTTCCTTGTGGGGCTGTGGACAACTGAGACAGAAGTGGACCCTGGGGGACAGCTCTGTGACCAGAGCCTTTGGTGCTCATTGTGCACGATGACAGTAGTGATGACTCCTTCACTGCATCCCTACTGTGTGCCACGTACTGTGTGAAATGCTTTGTGCACATACCAACTCTCACCATTGACAAGCAGATTTGGAAGCCAGGTTGGCTGTCCCCCAGAGCCTGTGAGCATGTACCCTTTGTTCTGTGTCAGGCCACCTCTGTAGAGATGCTATGTGCCTAGAGCCCCTTAGGTACCTGGCATGTTATTTCTAGTCCAATGCTGGTATCAACCTTGCAGGACAGGTAGAGTCACCTGCCCTCTACAGTAACTGGACACCCAGGCTTTACAGTGTACACCTGGTGAGGATAGATAAGGTAAGTCAGGGACATTGGCTGAATGATTCGACACCACACCATTTTCGCTGGGGTTGGAATGAGAGGGCAGGGACCCTGTCAGGATGCTTGGTTTTGGGCTGGGCAATAAGGGTCTTCATCACCCTGATATTCTGGGAGTTTGTGGACCTTACTGCTTGCTCTTGTCGGAGCAGATGTACACACATGTGAGTCACAGGATCCAGTGCTATCCTGCCTTCTCTGGGCTTTCGTTTCTATTCAAGGAATGGGTATAATGAGTAAATTCTGTTGAGTCTTACATGCTCCCCCATGGAAGCAGTCTGTAGTATGTGTTAGTGTTTGTGTGTGTGTGTGTGTGTGTGTGTGTGTGTGGCGGGGGTGTCCCTGGAGCGAATTAGCTGGCCAGACTAGCTGAAATGGGGAGTTCTGAGTTCAGTGAGAGTTCCTGCCTCAATAAATAAGGTGGAGAGCAACCAAGGAAGACACTCAACATCAGCCTTGGATGTTCACATGCACTCCATATGAGTGTGAACACACACACACACATACACACACACATCACACATACATACAAA